>NW_023304437.1:56865-79644 GCF_011077185.1 Oxyura jamaicensis | reverse complement strand
TACCTAAGCTTTTTAAGTGGAAGGAAAGTTTTTTTTGTTCTGTTTTGGTTTTTTTTCCTGAATCAGGCACAAGAAATATTCTCCATCAATTAGAAGATGCTTTTTGTGATTAACCAAGATGAGGCACAGATATTTTGCAAAATCTGCTGCTAACAGCCAGCTCACCCTGCACATTAGACCAAGCTTGAGTGTTGGTGTCAGGCATGACAAAAAGCATAGTCTTTATTTTGGAAAAGGTTGGCTCAGATCCCCATAAACCTTGTGGGACAGTTCTGAGCAGCGCTTGGCATGCTTCGTGAAAGCCATGACATTGGAATCCAGGGTTTTGCTTGTATAAAATTTGGGTCTTTATCTTCTATCCTTTTGGTATTTTTCTTTTCATTAGCAATCTTACAAGAAAAAACACACCAGGAAGATTATAGTACTGGGCTTCCTTAATCACCTGAGAAGTGGTTCCTTATGGTACAAGTGTGGGATGGGCAACAAGGGAAGGGCAGAGCACCACAGGACTTCAACATGTAAAGTGTTTTTCTTTTGTAGATAATACTTACGTTTCCAGTTCTGATAACAATGAAGATGTGTTAGTTACAACAAAGCCAATTCCAATAATTTTCCACCAAATTGCTACAGGTAATCTTATGTCCTGATTATTTTACCAAGTTCATGTTTTGTGAGGAAGGACAAGACATTTCCTGAACTTAAAGGGAGATGTGTTAATGTGTGTAGCTGTACAGTTTGCTAGTTCCTCACAGTCTTGCTGCAGTAAATTGTCCTACATTTCAGAATAGAATAAATTAAAATATTTCTTTGGGGGATCAACAATGTATTTTATTCTTTTAATGTCTTGCAGTCTGTGCTAAAGTAATTCTCCTTGAATACAGTTAGAGTTGCTTAATACTTCCCAATGATAAGATTTCATGTTCACTACATGTTCAATGTAGTCTATAACTACCATTGCCTGAGGTGAATTTGTTCAGAAAATTACAAACAAAATGGTTCAGCTGTTTTACAAAATGAGACTATAGAAAAAAAAATAAAAATCCAGTGATTTTGGGAACTTCTTCATTTGAAATTATTTCTATACAAGTAGTTGATGAATAAAAGGGCATGCTTTTCAGACATCTAAACATATATACAATATATAATCAAGATTTGTGCAAACTCCATAGAGGTTTTTTTAGATTTTATCATCTAAATTCTGTGATGATTTCAGGCTGTAGGAGAATGCTTTAGTGTTTTTTTGTTTGTTTGTTTGTTTTTGTATGTGTGTATAATACAGAATTACTTTGAATTCTACTGGAAAACCGGAAAACCAATATGTTCCTCAGTCTCTGATCTCATTTAAATCAAGATTCTCATGTAAATCAAGAATAATTTTGTTGAAGTCAGTGGAGTTGCACCCAAACAAAAAATGGTCATTATAGTCAGAAGATTAAGATAAATTTTACTTGCAAATATGTCTGTAATTTTAATAGAAATAAAGCCTGTCATTTAAAATAAAATCCTATATTTTGTATAGAAGATGATCTGATTTAATTTTTGCTGAGGGATTTTGATCATTTGCTCTTTTTACACAAAGTTGTACATTACTGATTAGGAAAAATAGATCTCCTAGATGGACCAGCTAAATTTCATTTCACAGTTAAAAATGAGTCTTCTGAAATGTAGGGTCTTCTTAATTTTAGACTGTTGTATTTTAAACTCTTTGGTGCTCTTCATACATGTGAGTTTTTGTTCCTTATTTGCTCTACTACTCCAACTAAGTATTTCAAGTCTGCATATGCAAAATTATTTCACATATTTCACAGATGTTCCCTATGTTCCCTTTTCTTTTAAGAATTAAGAAAAAACAGGGATGTCAACTATTGTTTATCCATAAAATCAAAATTACAGAGGGAGAATGGAGAGGTATGTATATTTTAACAAAAGGTATTTTAAGAAACAACAAAAAATAATAAAATATTAATGTTTACCATAGATTTCCTGACAAATGTATGCTTACCCAAACTGTAGGTATACACATTTTAGAAGAAATGTCTTAGCTCTCTTTTTCTTCATGTGGCCTACAACAGTCCTGCTGGAGTCTCTGGACCTCTTTGTGACACCATTCACCATAAGTAGTATCTGGAGTATGAAGGCCTTCCAGTTATGGCTCTATTTGTGTTGTACTTCTGGCATGGGCCCCTAACAAATCTCACTGAGATGATGTTCAGAAAGAAATGGCACTAAAGTGAGGTCTTCTATTCTACTGAATTCTCCAGTTCCATAAAATACCATGCTGTGTCTATACCCAGACAAAGTATTATTTCTTCAACCTATATTCAGGGTGTTTTTATGTGCCCTGTTAGTGTGTGCAGGCTTTGTCTGCTATTTCACTATTCTTAAAACAGGTCCATAGTACGCCTCAGGAAAAATAATACTAAAAGATCTCTTCTTAAAGGCTGCGTAGAGCTTATTTGTAAAAACATAATTCCTGTACTTATAATTAGAACTATAAATGCAAGACAGACATATCACTTGTATCATTGTTAACTTTCCTTTTTAATTGAGTCACAGCACAACAGCACAGTTGAAGAAGATTCTGAAGGAGATAATGATTCTGAGGAATTTTATTATGGAGGACAGGTAATGGAGGATATTTTTGCACAAGTTTCAATAAATTGATATTTGAAAGCTTCTGTGGTTCATTCCATTTTAAATTTATGATAATAATTATGTTTTTATATTTATTCAATGTAGAATAGGATGTCATGTATATATACATAGTATTTTATAGTAGAAGTATTGAATATTTTATACTGTATAAATATGTCAAAATAAAGTGAATTTGTTTACATTTATAAAGCTGTAAGAACAGAAAAAACAACTGTTCTTCAGGATGTTTGAAAATAGAAGTCAGTTGCTTATTTCCAGGAAATATATATTTACTCTTTACAACATATCCCATTATTGATACAAATGAGAAGTCAGGCTGGATCCAAATCTGTTTCCTGCTGCAGGGTTGCCATTTTCTGAGGTCAAAAGCACTGCAATTTAATGGTAAAAAATTGTTATTACAAAACAATTTTGATCTAGGCAGTCCATTCTTTTTGTGAGTTCTATAGTTAAATTCACAATGAAAAATGCTACATTTTTAATTAAATGTACTGCTCTATCTTTCCTTCTTGTTCCCTCAGCAGAATTAGTTATTATTACATCCTCTGATATACTGGGAATTAAAATTTCTTTATATCTTTTCCTTTTGCAGCGTCAATAGAGTGTTTCACACTGCTAGCCTCCTTATTCAGATTTTTCTTATCTTTTTAGTCTAAAGATTGCCCCAAAGGAATCCTTCCTCATTTATATTATTAGAACTGTTTGTTTCAATGAATATTTTAACAAATTACAGACAATGTTTATGAAAGTTGTCACTGCCTCTGCCTGGAGGCTGAAGCCATCCACACCCTTGGAGTGCAGAGCAGAGGCTGCAGGAGTGCATCAGCAGTGCCAGCTGCTGCCTCCCATCCACTGCCTATTCCTACAGCCCTGCAGAGTGCTGGAGAAGACTGTATACACATACTTCAGTGTAAAGACCAATATTTTACTTTAATCTGCCTGCTAGGAAAAATCTTCTGATTTTGCCCTGTAGTTGTGTGTAGTTGAGTTGTGTGCTTCATGTGCTTCATTTTTCAACTCTACAGAAAGGGCAGTAACCTCAACATGAAGGAAAAGCCAGCAAACAGCTAGTAAACCGCAAACTTCTTGAACCAGCACAACTACATTTGGTAAAGGATGCTTGCCAGTGCCCAAATGGATGAATAAATATTAACACTGTCTAAGAGATACATAGAGAGCATTAAAACATTTTGCAAGGTGTAAAAGCCAACTATTGACCAATGCTACCAGGTCCCTTTCCACCAGGCAGCTTTCCAGCCAGTCTTCCCTCCGCCTGTAGCGATGCAGGGGGTTGCAATGTAAGGAGAACAAAGAAACAAAAAACAAAACAACAAAAAATCCCCACCATCATCAAAAGTATATTTAACAGGAGAAAAAAAATCATGCTCAAAAAGATGAAATACTAAAGAAGCTCCATAGAACTGAAGTGATTGAGGACTTATGAAATAAATAGGAAGCCAGGTAGTTAACAAAGTTTCTTGAGAGATAAGAAGAGTCCTATTTCAAATAAGTTGATTGTAAGAGTTATTAAATGAGCCCAAAATGTATTGGGATTTAATAACATGAAAAAAAAAGACAAAATAGTTGACTGTATATGTGGGGAACAAATAAAGTAAAATGCTTCATTTGAGAAAAGTGCATGTTGTGCCCACAGAAAATGTGGACAAAAATGACTTTAGCAACCAGAGGGGATAGATGCCAGTGTAATTGTGTGCAACACAATTGGAAAAGGTGGAGGCTAGGGTTAATTCTCACATTTCTAAGTGGTTACAGCTGGAAAGACAAGAGAAACTGATGATGAAAAAAGGAATACGGAAGATGGGAAATGACATTTGATGGGCAGTGAAAACAAGATATGAACCTTTGGTCATAAACTAAATGTATCTGCTTCCTAGGCACCCACTTCTAATCCTCCCCAAGGACTTAATAGATAAATACTTCAAAGTAGCTAAGTGATTCAACAGCCTAAGTCCTAGTGATTTTCAATGGAATTTAGGTTTGTAAATCACTTAATCTCCTTTAAAAATGCAACCTTTTGTCATTATGTGGGACAATCTCACCCCAATGCAATTAACATCTAAGGTTGGAGGCCTAGGGAACATTTAGGTAGTGCAGCTACATTGCACCCTGGAAGCTTCTTCAATGCTGTACCTTTTCTTTAAAATGTGAATATCAGTTTAATTTTCAAGTCACCTTAGGCAATTATTCCACACTTCCACCAGGTGCTTGTAGAATGCCTCATCCGTCTCTTCATCCTGGTTTGGCGGTCTATAACAGACCCCCACCAGGATGTCTGCCTTGTTGGCCATCCCCCAATCCTTATCCGTAGGGACGCGACCTTATCATTTCCATCCCCAAGCTCAAAAACATCAAAACACTCTCTACTATAGAGAGCCATGCCACCGCCCCTCCTCCTTTGTTGCCTGTCCCTTCTGAAGAGCTTATAGCCATCCATTACAGCACTCCATTCATGGGAGCTGTCCCACCACATTTCAGCGATGGCAACTAAGTCATTGTTTGCCTGCCACACAATGGGTTCCAGCTCCTCCTGTTTGTTGCTCATGCTGCATACATTAGTGTAGATGCACTTCAGTTGTGCTATTGCCCTCACCCCCAACCCTGGCATTGCTCCCCCAGGCTCATCTCTATTGAGCCTCATTTCATCCCCACCCCCCTTGTTACCTAGTTTAAAGCCCTCTCAATGAGCCCTGCCAGCTCCCGGGCTAGGATCTGTTTTCCCCTTTGAGACAGGTGGGACCCATCTGCAGCCATCAGGCCAGGTGCCACGTAAACTTTCCTATGGTGAAAACTCCCCAAATTCCTGCAGTGGCACAAGCCTCTCAGCCATGTATTTGTCAGCTGAGCTTTCCATGTCCTCTCATGTCCTTTTCCATGTCCTCCCTGCCACTGAAGGGATAGAGGAAAACACCACCTGTGCTCCCAGTCCATCCACTAACTGCCCCAATCCCCTGAAGTCCCTTTTTATAGTCTTCAGGCTTCTCTCAGTGATTTCGTCACTGCCAGCCTGAATTATCTGTAAGGGTTAATAATCGGAGGGGCATGTGGTGGTTTTACCGTGCTAGGCAGCTGAACACCACAACCGCTCTCTCACTCCCCCTCCTTAGATGAGGAGGGGAAGAAGTAAAGGAAAGAACATCTCACAGGTTGAGATAAGGATAATTTAATTAAAAGGGAAAAAATAATAATTATTAAGGAAATATTATTAATTAAACAATTTAACTAAAGGGAAAAAAGGGAAAGGGGAAAAGGGAGGGGGAAAGGGAAAAAACAAAACAAGTAAAGGCTATGTGGAAGTGCAGAGGAAAGAAATTACTCTCTACTTCCCACAAATGAGCGATGCTTGACCATGTCCTTGAAGCAGGGCCTCAATGCACGTAGCCAGTGTTCGGGAAGAGGACAGACGTTTTCACAATGAGACCCCACCCCAACGAGAGCCAAAGTTTCCTGGTAATGTCCCTGACCCAGGCCCCAGGGATGCAGCAGACTTCCGTATGAGTAGGGTCTGGCCGACACATGGGGCCCTCTGTTCCCCTCAGAAGGGAGCCATTTACCCTTCTTTCCTTCCTGGTGGAGGCAGTCTTGAAGTATGGAGTCAATTTCCTTGCCCTAGACAACCTCCTGGGTGGACCTTCCCCCACATCCTCACCAACCTGTCCCTCAAGCTCCAGAGCCTCAAGCCTATTGTGTAATGGCACCTGGGGAGGCAAGGTTGTTATGGAGGGGACTTGCCTGCGATGCCAAGCAGGGACCTGTTTCCATTTCTCCCCATGTCTTAGGTCCCCTCCTTCTGCCTGAGACTGACAAGGCACAGGGTCCACCACTATATGGGGTGTATCACCCCAGTGTCTTTCTCACAGGCATGACAGGGTTCGCTCCACCAGTCTATCTCCTGCTCACGCTCACTGATAGTCCTTAATTTCTCCACCTCCTCCTTGAGTTCTGCCACCAAGCTGATTAGATCTTACACCTGCTCACACCTCACACAGGTGGTATCTCTGCCACCCTCTGTTGGCACTCCCTGCAGCTGGGGAGACCTGAACAGATGCATTTTTGGTCAGGCAGTTGGTCTGGGTTGCCACAGTCTTTTTAACAAGAGCTTTCTGCCTGGTGAGCTGGTCTCCTGAGTGGGGAGGGATACTCTGCCCTTCTATGCCTGCACACACTGCCGTGGAAGCTGCACCCTGACTGACGCACCACACCCTGCTTGTCTGCTCTGTTCACTTGCACTCCTTTTTGCTCACCTTCCCTAGGGGCTTCCTTTGAATGATGGGGGTGGGGAGTGGGGGTAGGGTGCGCTCCTGGCTCCGCCCAAGCCTCATCAGCTGCTCTTGTGAGGGCTGACACATCCTGGCTGCTCCCTCTGGCTGCCTCGAGGGACCTCAATGTAGGGAACCCCTTGCATGCCTCAATCTCCTGCTCCGCTGCAGAATGCATCTGTCCCAGAGCTGATCGCCTCGGCATTACAAAATAAATTTGTCTGCTGCTACCTAAAGTGAAAAAAAAAATAATAAAGATTTTGTTCCCATGTTGTCTACACGGGAAAATGTTCTCACATGGCTGCCCAAACAAAGCAGGGATAGTTGGCTTATACCTTTCTGGTTGGGAGTATCATTGGTATCTCTGATAAGTGTGTGCACGCTTTACTGATTAATTCTGTGTCTTATGTTTTAAGAATTCTAGGTATAACCAAATTATTCTTTGCTAATTTTCATAAGTAAAAAGTGATCAGTTGGTTATTATTTTAATTCAATTGAAATGTATTTAATTAGATACATAATGAAATGTATGGGTCTAGATATCAGAACCTAAGTGTCACAGCACTGAGGTCCTGCAGATTTGGATGTATGAAATTAAGAAACAGTACTGCAGTTAGAAATGGTTCTGCAGTAGCAGGAATGCTCAGCAGGAATTAATGTATAAGGATTTATTTATGTGTCTAAAGGGATAAATTGCACTCTTCTGTTTTGCTCTTTGAATTTGTCAAAGGTACAAGCCAAATGCTACTCTAATTTCTGAATCTGCCCAGATCTTGGGAGTTCATCGACTTTTGTGGACTTATTGTCATTCTAATAGGTGTAAAGAAGCAGTATTAGACTCACATAATCAGGAGCATATTGCTTAATGAGAAAGTATTAATAAACTTTTAATAGGCTATTACAAGACTAATAAGGTATTTTGGTCCTGATAGAAGATAGGAGGATATTATTTATTTTGACTTCATACAATCCAGCTAGACAAGCTCACAAGTTTTGCTTTATAGTGTAAACACTAACAATAGTATCCACTTTTCATGTAGAGATTGAAGAAAATGTGACTGATATCTAAATACGTGTTTCATATACGTTTCATATTCATGTTTCAAATGCATTTTAAAATGATATCTAAATACATGGCTTCGAGCAACCTGGTCTAGTGGTATTGTCCCTGCCCATGGCAGGGGTATGTGTGTGGAATTAGATGATCTTTAAGGTCCCTTCCAACCCAAACCATTCTTTAGACCTTCTCTGGTAAAAATACTCAAAATGGAAAAGTGTTCTTTAATTATTTTTCTTTTAAAATCTGATGTCATTGCACTGGTGGTTTCAAATGCAGCAAATGAGTAGACTGAAAATATAACTTAGATGCTGAGACCCTTGTTGTGTAGAATTGTCTTGTGTGTCTCTTCTTGAGCCCAGGCCGTTCTGTGTATAAAATATGACAGCATGACAACAAGGCAAGAGGGAGTAAACCTTATCCTGTAGTGGTTAGACTGGGATGGTATAACTGGGGAGATCTGATTATCCACCTACCAGTTTTAAAATGCACAAGTGACAAGAGGCCCAGAACAGCCCCCAATATGAAATAGGACAGAGGAATGGATTCTTTGCAGCTTCTCTTCCACAAACAGGAGTTGGACCCTCTGGAGTTTTGATACAGAGGTACCTGCTTTGCAAATCTCATTGCTTAGAAGAGTTAGACCACCTCAGTGCTTCAGGTTATCAACAGTGTCCTTTCTGAGCACGGTGTTAAGAAATCTTTATGCAGCATATTTTGCAGGGCGAGAGCCTAGATCAGGTGCCAGTAATGTAATAAATAAGAAATCCTAGAATATTTTTTTTTCTGGTAGGTTAGCTATGATGGAGAACTTCACAAGCACCCACAACTGGAAGCTGATTTGACAGCAGTGAGAGAGATCTATGGACCTAATGCAGTATCTCTCAGGTATGTCATTTACCCTTCCTATTGTGGAACCTTTAACATTTTGGAGGTTAAGTTTCATGTAGACCTTCCCTCACTGCCAAAACACAGCTCTTCTCTGATGATTTCTGCATATTGTGGCAAAAGGAAGGAAGGAGCTAGCAGTAATACTCAATTTGTTTTCATTTTGTGACTGAGTACTCATACTCAGCCTATGCTGAGAACAGGCCCTGGAAGCCTGTTCTAAAATGTTGTCTTTTGTAGTGCAGTATTTGATGAGTCTGTTGTATTTTGTTGAAAATTCCTATTCAACATTACTTTAAACCTTTGTTAATCTCTTTCTCTGTCACATTCTGTCTTCTGCCCTGGAGGTAAACAAGAAGAATGATAAGAGATTTAGTAAATGTTGTCCCTAGAGAAAGATTGAAGGAGTTGGACTTGTCTAATCTGGAAAAAAGACAGATGGAGAGGACATAGTAACAGCTCTTCTTCTTCAGAAAAGCTGTTTATAGATAGGAGTGATCAACTGTTCTCTGTTGTCATGAGAGAGACAATAAGAAACTAACTTTGTTAGCAACAAACAAGAATTTGGTTAGATTTTAGAAAAGCTTTGTAATTGTAACAAGGTGGGAAACTGAATAGTCCTACACAGAGAAATGGTGGAACTTTGGTCAGAGGTGGATTGCAAAGAGAAATTACACAAAAATTTATGTGTTCATGATTCTGCAGCAGGGCATAACTGTGCGATGTACTTAATTTGCTTCAAGTATTTTTAAACTTACGTTTCCACCTATGTAATATTAATAATTGAATAAAAATAACAGGCAAGATGTAACAGACCTGTCAGAAGCATTACAAATAAAATATCAAAAATGTCATACAAGACAAGTAACAAAATACAGAGAAGATGATAACCTTAGGCATACACATATTGCATGTAACAATTCCCCATTAACCTCTACACAATAATCTCTGTTATTTTAGTCTGAGAGAGCATGTCTTCAACTATGGTGTACCATGCCTTTTGAAATTAAATGGAAATTCATTACATTTTGAGGACCTGGGGAATTAAAATCCAAATAGTCGTGTATGGGTTTAGGAAATGAATGTGATAAATTTTTAGTTGCCAAACTGATAACTATGAAATTGAGAATACCTTGTTAGTATGCTACCTAAGGCTCCTAAACCTGAAACATGGAATGTAACCTTTCAAAAACTTTAATGCATCTAATTTGTTAAATCAACTGTTTCATTGGAAGCATTGTGATCTCCTCAGGCTCACTGTAATAGAAGTTGACATCTATGGCTGCTTTTGGCATGTGGAAAACTTTAATTCTTCTTGCACTGTGTTGCAGTTGAAAATACTGATGAATTCTTGGAAATGACAAACACAGCATTAAGCATTCAGTTTCATCCCTCTCCAACAGTACACTTCTTTGACTGCAACATGCCTGTCTGACAGTGATACCCACTAAGATGCATATTTCTTAGAGAGTTGACCCTATTTTAGTAGTCAGAGAGTGAACTTTACACATAAAAAGGGGAATTCCTATACCTGAATGTTTTTCACCACAGCCCTTTGAAATCTGGTCACAAACCTCTAGACCAACTGATCCAAACTCTTCAGTATCTATTTACATTACTTATACACTGATGGGCAGAGGACCTCTGGTAGCTTCAAAATCAAGACGTTCTTGGAGCCATTGTAGGCAGCAGATCATAAGCTTCAGGTACTGGAAGAAAGCATGATTTCTTCTTCACTTATACCTTGAGGAAATAAAACATCATGTATCTAAAATCCCTATTCTATGATGGTAATGGAGTGGGGGCAAAGGGATTTCAGTGAGAATGGAAATTCCACAGTTGTAACTTTTATTGTATCCTTTCTTCCACTAATACTTTTGTGTTTAGTTCAATTCTGTATCTGTTTAATTCATAAAATTATGCTTGATCCCAGCCTTTTGAATCTCAGCCATGTGAGTAACACCAGCCTGTGTTCATAGGTATTACTTATGAGTTTATAGCAATCTGTTCTTTGGATCTTCTGGAAAACTGTCAACAACAAAAATTCCAAGATCACTGTTGTGTAGGATAGTGGCTAGGCAATTCAGAAGGTGGAGTATTTTGCTGTTTCAAAGTCAGGTCTTTAACGACCTGGGCAAGAAGAATCTGGAGCAGTCATCAGGGTGGCTGGGAAACCTCCAGGTAACACAGCGGTGGGCAGCTACCTATTCACTTACTCCCTGTGCACCATGTGTGAACATCTAGAGAGGCTTCAGGTTTGCCCTTACTAGAGAGAACCAGAGGTTTGGTTGAAGAGGTTCCCTCCACAAAACTTCATGAGAGGTCAAGGCATTTCCAGTGCCAACTAGCTCCTACCACTGTCTGAGAGGCCACTTTGTTAGAAGATAGCTGTATTCACAAAAATATTTTTGTATTTCAACATTACCTTATCAACTTAATTTATGCACAATTGCTACTATGCACTCTTAGTCAAGTTTAATAGAAAAGCATGGAAGTCATTGAGAGAAGCATATAAATGCACTGTAAAGCAAAAATCTAGTGACTAGAAGTGTATCAACTAATCTGTGAAAAAATGAGAGTGATTGTACTTTTATAAAATTTTCCACTTAAGTAATTTCAATTAAAAGGAAAGCATTTTTTTTTATTTTTTATTTTTGATTTTGATATATTTTCTAGCCCTATTTCTCAGAAGTCTTCACATACGCTGGGGGAGGGCAATCAGAATGAGTCAGAAAATAAGAGGCAAAACAGACACACTTTAAGATTTCAGATGGCAATGAAATACCTTGTGATGGTTTTGCTCGGGTGGGTGACCGAGCTCCACCACAGCCGCTCTCTCACTCCCCCTCCTCAAAGAGGAACAGGGAGAAAATACGATGAAAGGGGCTCAAGGGTTGAGATAAGGACGAGGAGATCACGCAGTAATTATCGTGATGGGCAAAACAGAGTCAGCATAGGGAGATAGTAAGATTTATTGCCTATTACTAACGAGCTAGAGAAGTGAGAAACAAAGGAAAGAAACCAAAAGCACCTTCCCCCCCATCCACCCTCTTCCACCTCCTCCCCCCGAGCGGCGCAGGGGAACGGGGGAATGGGGGCTATGGTCAGTCTATAGAAATTCTTCTCTGCTGCTCCTTCTCAGTCACTCTCGTCCCTTGTGCCGTGGGGTCCCTCCCACGGGATGCAGTCCTTGCTGAACTGATCCAGCATGGGCTTCCCACAGGCAGCAGCTCTTCAAGAACTGCTCCAGATATGGGTCCGTACCACGGGGTCCATCCCTCGGGAGCAAACTGCTCCAACCTGGGTCCCCCATGGGCAGCAGCTCCTGCCAGGTCACCTGCTCCTGCGTGGGCTCCTCTCCACGGGCTGCAGGTCCGGCCCGGAATCTGCTCCGGCAGGGGTCTCCCACAGGCCGCAGTCTCCGTCAGTGCAGGGCCACCTGCTCCACCGTGGTCTCCTCCACGGGCTGCAGCGTGGAACCCTGCTCCACTGTGGTACTCCATGGGCTGCAGGGGGACATCCTGCTTCACCATGGTCCTCACCACAGGCCGCAGGGGACTTCTGCTCCAGCACCTGGAGCACCTCTCCCCCTCCTTCTTTGCTGACCTTGGCGCCTGCAAGGCTGTTCCTCACTCCTCTCACTCTCCCAGCTGCTGTGTGGCACAGCGTTTTTTTTCCTGTCTTAAATATGCTCTCACAGAGGCGCAAACAACATCACTTATTGGCTTGGCTCTGGTCAGCAGTGGCGCCCTTACCAAACATGGGGCAGCTTCTAGATCCTTCTCACAGAAGCCACCCCTATGGCCCCCTGCTACCAAAACCTTGCCACATAAACCCACTACACACCTATAAGTGTAAATTAAATCTGCACCTTGAGGATTCCAGCAATAGTACAGGTAACAGGTAAAATAAGGTAACTATTGCCTTGAGCGCATTACAGGGCAATCGTTATGATTTAACAAACAAATGCTTGAATGTATGAAGCAGTCCCACAGATATAATATGCTACTCTCTAGGCTATGTTGTATTTGTCTTCAGTTATTTATTTCAAGCCTCTCTTTAGCTTGCTGGCTGTTAACCTAAAATGCTTTTGAAAATTAACTAGGGTTGTCATTTATCATAAATAGGAACAGTATGTAACCACTATTGTTTCCTTGATTTGTTTGTGCAATACATCAGACAAAAATACATGGCAGCAATGGAGTGAGAATTTGGGGGAATTAGTAAAAAAAAAAAAAAAGTACAAAAAAAAAAAACCACCAACAACAACAACAACAAAAAAAGATTTACTGAATGAAAGTTTCAGTGCAGCAAATGGTCACCCACTGGGAATATTGATCCAATCTATGTAAATGTGTATTTTATAACCATTCTGATTTTACAGCCAAGATTATCCTTTATAAAATCTTCCCTGTTATAAGTACTCTTGGGCTGAGGAGTATCTTAAAGAGCTCTAATGTAATGTAATTCTTTCCTTTCAGGGAATATGGAGCCATTGATGATGTAGATATTGATCTGCATATTGATGTTAGCTTTCTTGATGTAAGTAATCTAATCACAGAATTACATAATGAACATTAATGCACATTTAATTCTGCTACACATAAGACTCTCTGGACAACTACTGAGACTTTCCTTTTTCAGAAGCTTGATCTTCATAAGTGGCTGTCATGTTATTGATTGCCAGCCAGTAGAGAGGTTTCCTTTTCCAATTACATTGTTAAAATGTTTCGTAGGATTTTATTTATTGCATGTATATTTCCTTTCAAACATTCTTTGTGAATGGCAGATGTTTTAACTGATATAAATGAAATACATTTTATTTTTTTTGCTATCCTAGACATTAGTTAGGTGAAAGCACTTCATAGAGTCCTGGAGGGAAGAAGGCCTTGGCTAGAGCTCTCCTGTGTGCTTCTCAACATCTGCAGCTGATTAACGAGAGGCTTGAGTGGCAAAGGAGACACAGGATAGTGGTGCTGTCAACTGGCAGCATGACTTCTGTAACGGTTGTGCTGTCATGAACTCTACACTTCCTCACCTCATCTGTGCAGTAACTTCCTGTTCTCTAGATGCAGAATAAAAATTAGTGCTTTTAGTGGTATCATTAGCTTCTGCACAGATATATTCTCAGGTCAGTACAGCACATAAGATAGTTGTTCTTGGGCTCTTCTAAAATTTAAGATAAGTTGATTATACCTTGAATTATTTTAATCAGTCTTAATAAGGAGCAAAAGTTTCCTTTGCCCTGTGTTACGGGTTGAGTGTCCTTTCCATCTTTGCTTCTTATCTTCGAAGCAGTATCTCTTGATAGATGGGAATGTGTCTGCCTGCACTGCAGATGTAGCACTGCGTAGAAACCTGCGCTCAGTTTAAATGAGCATAATCAAAAATTGGAAACAGTCTAACATTGCTCTTAAGGGCATTAGCAGGCAATAGTTTGTCCTAAATTTCACATTTGAACTTGGAGTAGATATCCCATGATTGGGTAAATGGATTGAAGGTGTTTATACCGACCCCTAAGGTAGACTGACAAAATGCATCAGTTCTTTGCAATGTCTAATGATATCTGTTTTCTATCTTGAACTAGGAAGAAATTGCTGTGGCTTGGGATGTAATTCGCACAGAACCTATAGTAGTGCGATTGCACTGTTCACTTACACAGTATTTTAATGGTCCAGGTTAGTGACCTATGTATTCATGTGCCTTGTATGATGTTTCAGTCTGAGTCATGTCCTAGGTGACAGATGCTCATTCACTGCCAAATCTTTGACCCTGTGCGTGCTTAAATCTACTGCTGAGAGTGGTCCTGCTGGTGAAAAATTATGATTACATATATTTGCAAGATTAGGCCTTCAGTAATGACATGGGCATCTAGTTTAAACTTCTGTAAGTTGAGTTTAGGAACTTGTTTTAATGATATCCTTTGAAATGCATCCATTTTCACTAGGAATCTGAGGATTCAGGAATAAATATCTACAGTTTCGACCATGTGATTTCCTGATTTTACAAATCAGGTATCATCTTCACAGATGCAGATATCACTGATATACATATACAGGTGTATATATATATATACAGATCTGTGGAGCAAATTAATATACCCTTTTTCATGCACCTTTGAAGAATCAGGCCATTATAATTATCCTGCCAACTTCTGTTTTTTATATGAATGTGTGAACTCTGGAGGATCTTTAAATTTGAATGAGAATTTTGAATATTATGTTGACATCCTACTCTCTGGTGGTTGAGTAAAGCTTCCTCATGAAAATAAAAATGGTCCAACTTGTGAAGAATCAACTGAGATTGAAGAATTGGAAACATTCATCCGCAACAGTCAACTTCAGATATATTTTTACAAAGGAAAGTCAGAACTGTGAGTGTAACTTGCCAGGTTTTGGAGGCTTCTAGTGCAAGCTGTGAGTTCATGGTTTGTATCTGTAGGAGAAATCTGCCTCTGGAAAATTAATAGATATTTCAAGTCATAATGCGTTTAGCAAAATCTGTCCCAATGAGCTATTTTTATAGGATGTGTTGTCAGCTGATGCAAACTATAAGCTATATTCTGTTCATTCCAATGAGTGCTTCATTATATCGGTCTATTTTTTTTTGGCTTGAATTTGGTCCTTTTGCCTGTATTTTATTGCTTTGATCTTTTCTGTAAATATGCAGATCTTTAAGTATATATTTGACATAGCAGGTAGCAGTGTGAGTATTCAGAATATTTCTATCAAAAAAAAAATTTTAAGTGCAACAAATAGTGAAGTGTGAAGAGTCATATGCAGTAAGAAATGAAGTTCCCAGTCCTGCAGCTGACCAATTGTGGTAGTACCTGAGTGTAGTGATAAGAAAGGCAAGATCAGGGCCAGAGGCAAATGTTAAAGCTGCTGTTTCAGCCATGTCTCTTTATTTACTAGAAAAAGACAATGAGATCCACCATCTCTTGTGTTAATCATAGAATAGAATCATAGAAGGGCTTGGGTTGGAGGGGACCTTAAAGTTCATCTAGTTCCACCCCCCCGCCATGGGCAGGGATGCCACCCACTAGATCAGATTGTCCAGGGCCCCATCCAACCTGGTCTTGAACACATCCAGGGATGGGGCATCCACAACCTGTCTGGGCAACCTGCTACAGTGCCTCACCACCCCCTGAGTGAAGAAACATTGCTCTCCATCTTTTCTATAAACTCCTTTTAAATACTGAAAGATTGTACATAGTAGGCATCCCTAGATCCTCCCACAATTCTAGACAGATCACATCTCATAGAATCATGGAATGACTTTGGTTGGAAGGGTTCTTAAAGATCATCTAAGTTCCAACCCCCCTACCATGGGCAGAGATGCTACCCACTAGATCAGGTTGCCCAGGGCCTCATCCAACCTGGCCTTAAACACCTCCAGGGATGGGGCATCCACAACTTGTCTGGGCAACCTGTTCTAGTGCCTCACCACCCCGAGTTAAGAACTTCCTCCTAACAACCAAGCCTCCCCTCTTTTAGTTTAAAACCATTCCCCCTTGTCCTGTCATTATCTGACTGAGCAAAAAGCTGCTCTCCATCTTTTTATAAGCCCCTTTAAGTATGAAAAAGCTGCAATGAGGTCACCCCAGAGCCTTCTCTTCTGTATGCTGAACAGCCCCAGCTCTCTCAGCCTTTCTTCATAGGAGAGGTGCTCCAGCCCTCTGACCAATTTCATGGCCCTCCTCTGGACCCACTCTAGCAGGTCCACATCCTTCTGAGGCTGGGGGCTCCAGACATGGATGCAGCACTCCAAGTGGGGCCTCATGAGGGCAGAGTAGAGGGGGACAATCACCACCCTTGACCTGCTGGCCACTCCTCTGTTGATGCAGCCCAGGATGCAGTTGGCCTTCTGGGCTGCAGACGTGCGCTACTGGCTCACGTAGAGCTTTTCATCCACCAGAACCACCAAGTCCTTTTTTGCAGTGCTGCTCTCAATGAGTTCTTCTCCCAGCCTGTACTCATGTCTGGGACCCAGGTGCAGCTCCTTGCACTTGGACTTGCTGAACCTCATTAGGTTCACGTGGGCCTACTTCTCAAGCTTGCCCAGGTCCCTTTGGATGGCATCCCTTCCTTCCGTTGTATCAACTGCACCACTCAGCTTGGTATCATCTGAAAACTTGCTGAGGATGCACTCGATCCCACTGTCTATGTTGTTGATAAAGATATTAAACAGTACTGGTCCCGGGACAGACCCCTGAAGGCCACCACTCGTCACCGGCATCCACCTGGACGTAGAACCATTGACCACCACTCTCTGGATGCAGACTTCAAGCCAATTCCTAATGAATTGAAAGGTCCACCCATAAAATCCATCTCTCGCCAATTTGGAGATCGGGATGTTATGTGGGACTGTGTCAAAGGCCTTGCAGAAGTCCAGGTAGATGACATCGGTTGGTCTTCCCTTGTTGACTGATGCAGTCACTCCATCAGAGAAGGCTACCAGATTGGTCAGTCATGGTTTGCCCTTGGTGAAGACATGCTGTCTGTCTCGGATCACCTCCTTGTCTTGCATGTGCCTTGACATTCCTTCCTGGAAGATCTGTTTCATGATCTTTCCTGCCACAGTGGTGAGACTCACTGGTCTACATGTAGTTCCCCAGGTCCTCCTTTCTACCCTTTTTAAAAAGGGGAGTGATGTTTCCCTTTTTCCAGTCACCAGGGACTTCACCTGACTGCTGGCACTTTTTAAATACAATGGAGAGAGGCTTGGCAACTCCATCAGTCACTGTCCTGGTTTCAGTTAGGACAGAGTTATTTTTCCTCCCAGTAGCTGGTAGAGTGCTATGTTTTGGATTTAGGATGAGACTAATGTTGATAACACACTGATGTTTTAATTCCTGCGAGCAATGCTTACACTAAGCCAAGGACTTTTCAGGTTCTCGCTCTGTCCTGCCAGCGGGCAGGCTGGGGGTGCAGCAAGAGCTGGGAGGGGACAGACCCAAGACAGCTGACCCAAACTGGCCAAAGGGGTATTCCATGCCATCTGACGTCATGCTAAACAATATATAGGGGTGGCTAGCCGGGGTGGGGGGGGCGGCTGCTCGGGGTTGGGCTGGGCATCAGTCAGCGGGTAGTGAGCAATTGCATTGTGCATCACTTGTTTGTACATATTATTATTATTATTATTTTCTATCTTAATAAACTGTCTTTATCTCAACTCACAGGCTTCACTTTCCCATTTCTCTCCCCCATCCCAGAGAGGGAGGGGGGAGGGTGAGCGAATGGCTGTGTGGTGTTTAGCTGCCAGCTGGGTTAAACCACAACAGCTCTTTATAACTCTGTCCTAACTGAAACCAGGACAGTCATTTCCCTCAGGACCCTCAGATGCACATCATCGGGCCCCGTAGACTTGTACTTTTTCGGTTTCATCAGGTGCTCTCAAACCTGCTCTTCACTTACAGTGGAAGGGACTTTGCTCCCCCAGCCCTCATCTACAAGTCTCAGGGAAATGTGAGATGTGGGAAGCCTGACTGGCAGTGAATACTGAGGCAAAGAAGCTGCTGAGTACCTCAGCCTTCTCCATGTCTGTCATTACCAGTTCTCCCTTCTTGTTTATCGGAGAGGGTACACTCTCCTCGGCCTTTCTTTTCTGGCCAATGTACGTATAGAATCCCTTCTTGTTATTCTTTGCATCCCTTGTGAAGCTCAGTTCCATCTATGCATTGGCTTTCCTGATCCCATCCCTGCATAGCTGAAGAGCATCCCTGTACACTTCCCAGGCCACGTGTCCCTGCTTTCACTGCCTGTGCATTTCCTTTTTGTGCCTCAGTTTGACCAGCAGGTCTTTGCTCGGCCATCCTGGTTGTCTGCCCTCCCTGCTCGCTTTCTCACACATGGGGATGGAGAGTTCTTGCACTCCAGGGAAAACATCTTTAAAGAGTTGTCAGCTCCTTTTTCCCTAAGGACAGTTTTCCAGGGGATCTCTTCCACTAGGTCTTTAAACAGCTGAAAGTTCGCTCTTTACAAGTTCAGGGTCCTGACTTTGCTCTTTGCCAGGCCCATATTCCTTGAGATCACAGACTCTACCAGGGCGTGGTCACTGCCTCATCTCATATCACAGCTCAAGCTGTTTTAGAAGTTGTTATATATCTGCCATTGTATCTGATCTTTTGGCAGAAATAAAAATGATGGTCCTTTAGAGAATTAGGACGAAAATAAGAATCATCACGGAATCTCAGAATCATTGAGGTTGAAAGGGACCTCTGAAGATCATTTAGTCCACCCCCCTGACAAGCAGGTTTACCTAGCACACTTTGCACAGAATTGCATCCAGGTGCGTTTTGAATATCTCCAGAGAAGGAGACTCCACAGCCTCTCTGGGCAACCTGTTCCAGTGCTCTGTCACCCTTACAGTAAATAAATGTTTTCTCATATTCAGATGGATCTTCCTTTGTTTCACTTTGTGCCCATTGCCTCTTGTCTTGTCACTGGGCACCACTGAAAAGAGTCTGGCCCTGTCCTCTTGACACCCTGCCTTCAGATATTTGTACAAATTTATAAGATCACCTCTCAGTCTTCTCCAAGCTAAACAGGCCCAACTCTCTCAGCCTTTCCTTTTATGAGAGATGCTCCAGTCCTCTAATCATCTTCGTAGCCCTTCGCTGGACTCGCTCCAGGAGCTCCATGTCTCTCTTGTACTGGGGAGCCCAGAACTAGATACAGTACTCCAGGTGAGGCCTCACCAGGGCTCAGTGGAGGGGGAGGATCACCCCATAATGAAATGGAAAAGGAACTGTGCTGCAGTGAGTCATATTGTTCCCATTCTTCTTCTCTGCTCCTTTAGTATGAATGGACAATTTTCTCTACCTGTTAAAAAATATTCTCTTAGTTTCAGCTACTAAATATTTCACGTGTAATGAAAATTTAGGTTTTTAAAATAATCATTCCTTTCTCCATGGTGCTCTGATTTCTTTCCAGTTTATAATAGCTACAAGTGTGATTAACACTTTCAAAATAGGGTATCTTCATTATCATTTCCAAAGGAAACTAGGAATGTGCATACACAGCTAGGTCAGGCAACCAGGCCTGCAACCTTGCAAATGTATTACCATAAAACTGAGCCCGAGTTCATACACAGGCAATTCTTTACCTCCAGATGCAAAACACTTCTAGAGCAGAGTTGTTTGAGTCCCCAGATCTTTTAATACAGTGATCCAAAGATGTCTTGCTTTATTATTTCCATGGTGGGAATTTGTTTTAAAAATGGCACAGTTCTTATTAGAACAGCATCCCAAAGCCTTCCTTTAAAACAGCTGTTGACTCCTATATTGTTTCTCACCATGATACCAGAAGATTGCTTTAACCTGGGGAAAACGTGCATAGATTAGGTTCAATTAATTCCCCGATTTCCCCCAAAATCATTGTTTTGAGAGGAACACAGATCAGCTAAAACCGGGAGATAAGTCTAAAGCAAATATCATAATACAGACTTCTGCACATGTCTCTTGGTAATAGGAAGTTCTGTGAATCTAGTAAATATCCTTATAGCTGGGTGTAAACTTCTGCCTAACAGGGAGTACTGAAGTACCTAAATTAGGATTTAAATATTTTCAAGGAGGAATAAATGACACTTCTTGATAACAAATCTCTCTTACGACATCAGTCTCTCAGTGCCTCTCTCCCTCTACAGATTCTCTACAGGGAGTCTGAACTACCAAAAAAATCAGGCATTTAATTTTCAGGAATTTTGACTATGACTAAAATAAGGTGAGGTTGGGCTTGAAAGAAGGAGCCATGAGAATACTGGCAGTGACAAAGTAGGGGTGTCTACCTTAGGAAACTAGCTGAAAACACGGGGGGGAATGTGATTTCTAATAATGGGAACCTATATTTAGGATTCTTCAATACACAAAATGATTTTGAGACTTGGAGGAAGATTCATCTGATGAAATGCAGAGATTCAGAGTGTGAACATCTACATCTTAATAGTCAGCCGAGGCCCTCTTTAAAATCAGTGGAGAAAATAACTACGGTGCTTATAGTCTATACCGTGATTCACATCTGTCTTGGTTTTGGCTGGGACAGTTAGTTTTCTTCCTAGTATCTGGTATATCCTGTGTTTTGGATTTAGGATGGGAATAATGCTGATAAACACAATGATGTTTTAGTTGTTGCTGAGCAGTGCTTACACAGAGCCAAGGACTTTCCATCTTCTCATACTGCTCTGCCAGCGAGGATGATGGAAGTGCACAAGAAGCTGGGAGGGGACAGAACCAGGACAGCTAACCCAAATGGCCAAAGGAATATTCCATACCCTATGATGTCATGCTGAACAAGAAAACTGGGGGAATTGGCCACTGCTCATGGACAGGCTAGGCATTGGTCAGTGGATGGTGATGCACTGTGCATCACTTGTTTTGTATATATCATTATCATTAAAAAATTTCCTTTCTTTTTCTGTCCTATCAAGCTGTCTTCACCTCAAGCCATAAGCTTTCACTTTTTTTTTTTTTTTTTTTTTTTCCTGATTCTCTCTCTCCCCTATCCCCCTGTGTATGTTGGGAGTGAGCAAATAACTGCCTGCCAGGTTAAACCACAACAGTCCTCTGGGTGCCCAGAACTGACACATCTGCCCAGAACATGTTAAAACAAGATTTGTAACAAGCATTATATTATTTTAATAGGTGCTGGTCACAATGTTGTTTTATTCATTCACAGTGTTGTTTTATGTGCTTTCAAGGTTGTTTTTTATTAATTCCTTTCTTTTTGTATAGCATCTCAGGGGGCTGGCCTAAGTTTGTTTAAGTTTTTGCCATTTTTTATATAGCATGTGTTCATATTACACCAACCATGAACTTAATCTGGTATTTGTACTCAATATGGCCATCATTTTTGCACTTCAGGAACCTTACTGTGAAAACTATTAAAAAATACACTCTTTATTCTAGGCGACTTAAAATACGTTTTGAAATTTTTGAATATCCTTAGGATGTTCAAACCAGCATGATCTTATTGCTATGTCCCTTGAATGTGTTTCAGGTTTTTTCTAAGGTTAGACAACTATTCAAAAATACCACCCAGACATCTGTCCTGAAGCAGGATGGTTATGGGTGGCAAGGTGAGTGAGAAGATATGGGCAGGTGTCCTGGTTATAACTGAGATAGAGTTAATTTTCTTCCTACTAGCAGTCCGTAATCCCTATCATTTGCCATGGACTGATCCAGACTACACTGGAACAGGGGGAAGCTCCTGAACACCTGCAGTACATTGATGATATCTTCGTGTGGGGTGACACAGCAGAGGAAGTTTTTCAGAAAGGGAGGAAAATAGTCCAAATTCTTCTGAAAGCTTCTTTTGAATAAAACAAAATAAAGTCAAAGTACCTGCACAGGAGATCCAGTTCTGATGAATAAAATGGTAAGGTGGATGTTGTCAGATTACTATGGATGTGATCAACAAAATAACAGCTGTCTCCACCAACTAGCAAACAAGAAGCACAAGCTTTCTTAGGCATTTTGGAGAAGGCATATTCCAAATTACAGTCCAATTGTAAGCACTGTCCATCAAGCGATCCAGAAGATCCCTTCATGGAGAGTGCTTACATTTCAAATGGGGCCTAAAGATACTGAATTCTTTCTGCAACCAGGAAAGGGAGCTCAAACAGATCAGATGTAATGAGCTGGGTGTGATGCTATTAGCAGAGTCAGGCTCAGCAAAATTTGTCCATCTCAGTCCAATAGGACAATTAACAGAAGTGTTCATCTACCTCTTCTATTCAGAAAGAGTGGTTAGGCACTGGAATGGGTTGCCCAGGGAGGTGGTGGAGTCACCGTCCCTGGGGGTGTTTAAGGAAAGGTTGGATGTGGTACTTAGGGATATGGTTTAGTGGGTAATTCTCATGGTTTTAGCTAGGAGAGAGTTAATTTTCCTCCCAGTAGCTGGTAGA
>NW_023304437.1:0-41865 GCF_011077185.1 Oxyura jamaicensis | reverse complement strand
TCTCTGTGTCTAACATACTCCACATACTTTCTGACCGATTTCCCACACTCACTCTGAACATTTCCCCCCACCCCCCCCTTCCTCCTGAGCATCATGTTATATGGTATGGAATATCTCTTTGGTCAACTGTCCTGGCTGTGTCTCCTCCCATCTTCTGGTGCATCCCCAGCCTCCTCAATGACAGAGCAGGATGAGAGTTAGAAAAGTCCTTGACTGTGTAAGCACTGCTAAGCAACAACTAAAACATCAGTGTGTTATCAGCATTATTCTCATCCTAAATCCAAACCACAGCATTGTGTGAGCCTCTACAAAGAAAATTAACTCTATCCCAGCCAAAATCGTGACAATATTAAAAGTCATGTTATAGTTATATATAGCAGAAAGGAAGGAAGAGGCTTTCCCAGTCTGAGACATGCAAATGACTGTTAAATCACTGCACTGTTCTAGTGTTTCTATGTTTACAATGTTCAGGAGAGCAGCAGTGATACAGATTCACAAACCCTTCCTCTTTGAGCGGCATTCTTCACTAGCATCTACGACACAAGGATACACACATCCAGCATGACTTCAGTTCCCTAGAGAATTATTTTCATCCAGGAATTAGGATGTACACAATAGAAAACAGTACTACAGGCAGTGTATCTGGCATGATAGTACATTTAAAACCAGATACCAGTCTTATGCACCTGAAATAATGTACCAGGGCTGGACTCAAAGCCGTTTGAGATCAATGGAAAAAATATAGTCAAAAACTATGTCCTGTGGTTATCATGGTTTGGATAATATAGTTAGTAATGAAACAGGCTATTTCAATAATGTGTTAAAAAGGCAGACTAGATGATACAATATGAAAGTACATATATTGAATAAATATTTGTCTTTATCCCTAGGTGGTCGATCTTTTAGTATCCATGTGTAGGTCTGCATTAGAATCACCTAGGAAAGTTGTCATTTTTGAGCCATATCCTTCTGTAGTTGATCCTAATGATCCTCAGATGCTGGCCTTTAACCCCAGGGTAAGTAGCTATCTTTCATTATATCATAGCTTGGTTTTAATCATGCATTAAGTTTCAAAGCAAAGACTTATTCTGGAGTATCCTTTACTAGAAAAGATACAGCTACAGAATATAGCACAAGCATGTCACTCTTTTCAGAACTCTATAGTTTTTTAATTATCTCTGAGAAGGTATTTGGGAATAAACTGTAACTTGTATTGAAAGTTATGTTGAAGCTAAGAACGTCTTTTAGGGTACAAATTCTAGATGCAAAATTTTCATGGTGTCTTTCAGTGTACTCATTGGACACAGAGAAAGATAGCTTTGGGGCAATGTAGATCAGGAGGATTTTCAGTCTTTTTCTTCTTAAAGTGGTTATTGCTGTCAACTCATTTTTCTCTTTGCAAATTTTTATATCCTTAAACTTAATTTTATCAAATATTGGACATAAGAGTCAAGTTTTCTACAAGCATCAAATTTTGAAAGATTGTTTGCTCTTCAGGCTGTAAATGCTGCCTCTCAGGGAAGCCCTATGGAAGCCATGAACGTATTATAGCTCACTTGAGCCATCTTCAAGGGTGTAAATGAAAACTTTGGATGTCCTGCGTTGGGATGCATTTCACTTTTCCTGAACAAAGGCCAGCTAGCAGTGGTTCTTCCTCAGAGGAAGGGTTGGGTGTATTCTGTATTGCACAAGAAGAAAGATTTGCCAGAGGTACTTGAAAAGAGTTTGATGAGGAGACAAGTAGTCTGGCAGCTGGGCAGGGCAGGGGTGCAAATCAGAATAAGGAATGTGAAAGGATGTCACACTGGAAGTGGAGCAGATAGAGCTGGCATGGCCCACTCCTGGCTTCTTGCCAACATGGACAAGGTGAAAGCCCATAGGCAGGAATTGGCAAGATCTAAAGCTGGGGAACAGTGAAGCCCCCGAAGGTGATGTGGGATGTGGAGCTGGTGGAGCATGGACTGTTAAGCTCATTCACTCAGAAAAGGTGGAATCCTCTGGTAGTGGTTCCCAGGCGAAAGGTAGGCAAGTGTCAGGGTGAGGCAGAGGGACAGCTGAAGGACCTCAGATATTTTATAGAGCTATTAGCAAAGTAAACAAATCTGCTTATTTAGCATTTTAACATCTGTTTGTTCAATGCATATTTAATTGCATATTATCTAAGTAACTGTCAGAGCCTGTGTTTAGTTACAAATATTTGTTTAAAAAAGCGACTTAATCTTTTAAGTGAGTTGCATTGTTTTGTGTTGGAGATTCCAGTGAAATTCAAAGAACAACCATCATGATATTTTTTCCAGAAATTTTCCTGGACTGTGAATGAGAAAGTCTGTATGTGCATAAGGCCAAACGAAGCTATTGGTTAAAAAAATAAAAGGATTGGTTTGCTGAACATTCATCCTAACTTTTGTTTTATACACACTTAAAGAACTGAGGGTTTTGTAGAGCCAAAGACCAACATTATTTTAATTTATTTGCTTATTTTATATTACATCAGAAGAAGAATTATGACCGAGTCATGAAAGCATTGGATAGTATCACTTCTATTAGAGAGATGACACAGGTAAGTTAAAAAATCTTTAAATAACATAATAACTATTTCTAGAACTAGGAAGATGTTTATATGAGGCATATGATGGGAGGGGAAGGCAATAGTATCAGTACTTACCTGTAGAGCTGTAATAATACTAAAATATGTGCTTAAAAATAACAAACCTACAGTATCCATAATGGCAATGAAATTAAAATTACAAATACCTGAAGGAACAATGTAAAGAGGATGGGGACAAACTATTCTCAATGGTGGCCAGTGATAGTTTGAGGGGTAATGGGTATAAATTGAACCACAGGAGGTTTCATCACCATATGAGGAAGAACTTCTTTACGGTTTGGGTGACAGAGCACTGGAAGAGGCTGCCCAGAGAGGTTGTGGAGTCTTCTTTGGAGATATTCAAAGCCCACCTGGATGCGCTCCTGAGTAACATGCTCTAGGTGACACCGCTTGAGTGGGGGGGTTGGACTAGATGATCTCTGGAGGTCCCTTCCAACCTCAACCATTCTGTGATTCTGTGAAGTAGAGTTCAGGTCTTCTGAAGTTTAAATAATAGATAATCCTCACAAGAGTTTATAAATAACACTGAGGTTAAACCAAGGGATGGTATGGTACCATCTGAGGGTGGAAAGGCTAACAGGAGCATCTATGCTGCTCCAAAGAAGGCTGCAGATTCAGGAGCACATCTGAAATGCTTATATACAAACACACGCAGTATGTTTGTACTCCACACAAAATGGAGGCTTTGGTGCTTTCCCAAAGCTATGATATCATTGATATTAATGAGACTTAGTGGGATGAGTCCCATGACTGGAATGCTGGTATGGAGGGCTATTGGCTGTTTAGGAGGGATAGGCAGGGCAGGTGAGGTGACGGTGTTACACTACGTAAAGGAGAGATTAGACTATACAGCACTTGCTGTTAGGGATGACACAGTAGAGCCTCTGGGTGAGAATAAGGGGATGGATAACCAAGTACATGTTGTCGTGGGTGTCTATTATTGACCGCTCACCCAGGACAACGGTATGGATGAGCTATTCTATAGGCAATTGGGGGAAATCTTTTATCCTTGTCCTTATGGGAGACTTCAACTTCCCAGGCATAAACCAGGAATATCATACTGCTGTGACAAGTAAGTCTGGGAAACTCCTAAAGCATGTTGAAGATAACTTCCTGTCACAAGTACTGAGTGAGCCAACTAGGAAAGGTGCCCTCCTAGATCTGTTGTTTGAGAATAGGGAAAACATAGTGGGAGAGGTGGCAGTAGGTGACTGTCTTGGCCACAGTGATCATGAAATAGCTGAGTTCAAAATTTTGGATGTAAGGAGAAAAAAGGTCAACAGAGTTGTCACCCTAGACTTTAAGAAAGCAAACTTTAAGCTTCTCAGGGAGCTAGTTAGCAGTGTCCCCTGGGGACTCTTCTCTAGAGGGTTTAGGGGTGCAAGAGAGTTGGGCACTTTTCAAGAACCATCTTTTAAAAACCCAGAAGTATGCAAGTCAAGCAAGCAAGGCAGAAGACTGGCTTGGTTGAACAGGGAACTCCTCCTGGAACTAGGGCAGAAAAAGAAAATATATGACCTCTGGAAGCAAGGTCTGGCTTCACAGACAAAGTACAGAGCTGAAGTTTGCATCTGCAGGAAGAAAACAAGAAAAGCCAGAGCCCAACTTGAGTTGACACTGGCCACTGTGGTATCAGACAACAAAAAGGGCTTTTTCAAGTATGTCAGCAGCTAGAGGAGATCAAAGGAAAACATTGGACTGATACTTGAAGCAGATGGTCACCTAACAAGTAAGGAGGAGGAAAAGGTGGAGGCATTTAATGCCTTTTTTTTGTCTCAGTATTTAACACATCTTGGGCTTCCCGGACCTCAGAGTTGGAGGACCATGACTGGGGGAGCAGTGACTTTCCATCTGTGGCCACTGAAATTGTAAGGGACTAGTTATGTCAGCTCAACATTAATAAATCCATAGGGCCTCATGGGATTCATTCCAGAGTGCGGAAGGAGTTAGTGGATGTTATAGCTGGACCCCTCTCAACAATTTACCAAAGGCTGTGGGAGTCTGGGGAGGTCCCTGCTGACTTTCTGCACCAAAAGGACTGTTGTGGTTCATCTGGCAGGCTGCTAATCATCACACAGCTGTTTGTTCACTCTCTCCACCCACCCCTAGTGGGATGGGGGAGAGAACTGAAAATAAAAAAGGATAAAAGCCATGGGTTGAGATAAAAACAGTTTAATTGGACAGAAAAGGAAGGAAAACAAATAATAATAATTATGATAAAGGAATATTCAAAACAAGTGATGCACAATGCATTTGCTCACTACCCACTGACCAATGCCCGGAAAGACCCTAAGCAGTGGCCAGCCCCCCTGGTTTTATTGTTCAGCATGATGTTATATGGTATGGAATATCCCTTTGGCCACTTTGGGCCAGCTGTCCTGGTTGTGTACCAGCTTATTGTGCACCCCCAGCCTCCCTGCTGGTAGGGTGGTTTGAAAAGCTGAAAAGTCCTTGACTCTGTGTAAGCACTGCTCAGCAATGCCTAAAACATCAGTGTGTTATCAACATTATTATCATCCTAACACATAACGCTACTAGGAAGAAAATTAACTCTATCCCAGTCAAACCCAGGACATCAGGGGAAGCACAGAGGGAGGTGCCGGTCCTTTCTCCCTGGTAAATGATGACAGTATTTACAGGAACAGAACAAAGTTGTGCCAGGGGAGGTTCAGACTGGACATATAGGAAATATAGGAATATTTATCATGAGGGTGGTCAAACACCGGAACAGGCTCCCTAGAGAGGTGGTTGATGCCCCATGCCTTGTCAGTGTTTAAGAGGCATTTGGATAATGCCATCATTAATATATTTTGAGTTTTGGTTAGCCCTAAAGTGGTCAGGCGGTTGGACTAGATGATCTTTGAAGGTCCCTTCCAACTGAACTGTTCTGTTCTATTCTCTTTTTTTATATGTATTTGTAAAGTACTTTTGGATCCTGAAATGAAGAATGAGGAATGAGGAATTCTCTCCGGAGTGAGAGAACAATCAAACACATTGAAAATCTTTTTAGGTATTTTTGTTACTTAATATAATCTTTCTTAAAGAGAAAAATAACCAACATTTAACTTCTTTTTTATTATTATTATTATTATTTACAATAAGTAAGTATTGGACTGAAGAGTTTTAAAGGAATGTTTTGCACTGTGGTTGAAATCAAGAAATTTTTTCAAAGGGACTATAAGGTGGTAACAATATTTTACCAATTTATACCATGAAAAAGTTAAAAAAATAAAATTGGGGTGGATTATCTAGGGGTATTTTGAGAAACTTGATTTTGTGAATTTCCAGTCCAATTCCTTAATCCAAGAGCCAGAAATAGAATCATAGAATTATAGAATCATTAAAGTTAGAAAAGACAGAATTACAGAATCACAGAATTGTAGGGGTTGGAAGGGACCTCAAGAGATCATTGGGTCCAACCCCCCTGCCAAAGCAATTTCCCTAGAGCAGGTTGCACAGCTAGGCATCCAGACGGGCCTTGTGAGAAACATCTCAATTTTCTTCAGCCAGGATCTTCTGTGAAGCTGTTTTATTCACAATTGCAATGGTGGGCGTCCTGTCAATCAGGAGTGCATTTTAGTAAACAAATCATAACCTTTTATTCCCTATTACCCGACACCTGATTGCTCCCCTGTTTCCTCATTGGCTGAGTACTACAGGTTCACAAGCTACTCAATGCTCCTCTATACCATATATGTACACATATATGCACACTGCTGGCTCCTGGTCAACCTGTCATCCACCAGGATCCCCAGGTCCTTCTCCTCAGAGCTCCTCTCCAGCAGGTCATCCCCCAGCCTGTACTGATAAATGCAGTTTTCCGTCCCATGTGTAGGACTCTACACTTGCTCTTGCTAAACCTCATTTGGTTTCTTCCTGCCCATCTCTCCAGCCGGTCCAGGTCTTGCTGAAAGGCAGCACAGCCTTCTGGTGTGTCAGCGACTCCTTCCAGCTTTGTATCATCGGCATACTTGCTGAGGGCAGACACTATTCCCTCATCAAGGTCGTCGATGAAGATGTTGAACAAGACCGGACCCAGCACCGACTCCTGGGGAACACCGCTAGTCACAGGTCTCCAGCCAGACTCTGTGCCACCGATCACCACCCTCTGAGCTCAGCCAGTCAGCCAGTTCTCAACCCACCTTACTGTCCACTAATCAATCCCACACTTTCTCAGCTTTGCTAGCAGGGTGTTGTGGGAGACAGTATCGAAAGCCTTGCTAAAGTCAAGGTAGATGACATCCACTGCTCTCCCCCCATCTACCCAGCTGGTGATGCCATCACAGAAGGCAACGAGGTTGGTCGAGCATGATTTCCCCTTGGCAAATCCATGCTGACTACTCCTCATAACATTCTTCTCTTTCAATGGCTTGGAGATGGCCTCCAGAACAAGCTTTTTCCAACACCTTTCCAAGGACAGAGGTGAGACTGACTGGCCTGTAGTTCCCCATATCCTCCTTCTTCCCTTCTTGAAGACCGGAATGACATTGGGTATCCTCCAGTCTTCAGGCATCTCTCCTGTTCTCCAAGACCTTTCAAAGATGATAGAGAGCAGTTTGGCGATCACCTCTGCTAACTCCCTCAGCACACGTGGATGCATCCCATCAGTGCCCATGGATTTGTGTGCATTGATCCCACTCAGACACTCCCAAACCACTCCCTGCTCAACCAGAGAGGAGCTCTCCATTTCACAGACTCTTTCTCCTCCCTCCAGGGTCCAGGAGTCCCGAGTGGGAGTCTTTGAAGCAAAGACCGAAGCAAAGAAGGCATTCAGTATCTCTGCCTTCTCAGCGTCCCCCATTACCAGGACACCCCCCTTGTTCAGTAGGGGACCCACATTATTCCTAGTCTTCCTTTTACTGTTTACATACTTAAAAAAAATATCTTATTATCCTTTATCTCTTTTGCCAGCTTCATCTCCAGGTGGGCTTTAGCCTTCCTCGTCGCATCCCTGCAGGCCCTGACAATACTCCTATACTCCTCTCAAGGGGACAGGACCTTTTTCCACATTTCACAGACCTTCTTCCTTTTGATCTTGTTGATGAGCTCCTTGATCATCCACGCAGTTCTCCTGCCCCCCTTCCCCGATTTCCTACTCTTCAGGATGCACCAATCCTGAGCTTGAAAGAAGTGCTGTTTAAATATTGCCCAGCTCTCACAAGCACCCTTACCTTCTAGCCCATGAGATACCCCCAAGTAGGTCCTGAAAAGTGAAGTTCCAGTCCAATTCCTTAATCCAGGAGCCAAACATAGAATCATAGAATCATAGAATTATAGAATCATTAAGGTTGGAAAAGACCTCCAAGATCATCTGGTCCAACCATCACCCTACTTCCAATGTCACCCACTAAACCATGTCCCTAAGCACCAAATCCAACCTTTCCTTAAACACCCCCAGGGACGGTGACTCCACCACCTCCCTGGGCAACGCATTCCAATGCCTGACTGCTCTTTCTGAGAAGAAATTTCTCCTAATTTCCAACCTGAACCTCCCCTGGCGCAACTTGAGGCCATTCCCTCTAGTCCTATCACTAGTTAAGTAGATGTCTTCTGCTTTCTTCTGGATATCACCAATTTTGCTATAATATACTAATTTTAATGCTAATTAAATGTTTATTTTTTTATTTCAGTGAAAATAATTGCTAAATTAATCTTCTTGTAGTCAAAATAGATTTATAACTGTACAACATTAAATGTCAGCACATCTGTTATTTAAGCCTAATAATGAATCCCATGTGCTTTAATAGATGAAATCATTGGCATTGTAACATATAAAATTAAATCTTGTGATTTCAGGGTGTAATAAAGAACACAATTACTGTTTTCTAGGCACCTTACTTGGAAATAAAGAAGCAGATGGATAAACAAGACCCACTTGCACATCCTCTTCTACAATGGTATAAAAGTGACTCACATGAGATGATAATTATTAAAGTGCCAAGTTGAATGAATGATCATTTCACCGGTTTTTGTGTAAACTTATACTAAGAATTAATGTCAGGGTTAACATTCGCAAGTGCTTTGTTTCTGGACTGTTTCCAGATCTCATCTGGGTTGTCTGAAAACACTGGAAAGACTCTAGCTTCAGATCTGATTCTGTAGTCAAGATTTGGTCTACTTTAATCTGATAGGTTCAAAGGCCTGTAGCTCGGTGCTTTGTTATGGCTGTGCATAATATTTTTAAGAAAGTTCTGCTTGGTTATCATGTCTAATACATATAACTGTTTCTTATTTTAGGGTTATTTCTAGTAACAGATCACATATTGTGAAGCTACCGGTGAATAGGGTATGTGTGGCGGTTCTTCATTTTTTCATTTCTCATGGCCCATATTAGCATTTTAGGTGGCCAAATGTAGATGTCTGTGTTCAGACTGATCACGCAGGCTCCATTAACAGTGGAGAGAAATAGGCAGTTTCAGTTCATGACTCATAGAATCATGTTGTGAATATCTAAAACAAGTCAAATGAATTATGCTCAAAAAAAGCCTATTTGAGTTGAGTAGCTCAAATGCAAGTGTCTACCTTGTAGTCATCTGAGGTTGGATAAGAACTTCACTTTTTTTGTTATCATTTAAAATATTATACAGAATTGTACAAAAAGCAGTGCAACCAAACACCACAATGCATCAGGTGACCCACATATGAGTATACTGTAAAAAGAATATAGCTCTAGAATTTTACTGTGATGGAGCTGAGATTCATTTCTGAATATATGTGCCTCTGATGCTCTGATTTAAGGTGTAGTAATCTGAAGCCTTTCAAATCTGAACCTTTATTCAAAGCCAGCTGTGATCAAAATACCATGATGAAATTGTTCAATTTAATTATTTTACTAGAGCCATATTAGGATGAAATCTGTTTCAGAGATCTCCATATGTTTCGTAAACCAAAGACCACTTTTACTGTTTGATTTCAGATAAAAGCTATGGTAATTAGACCAATTTCAACATAGTTAATGTAGGTATTTAGATACAGTCGTATATTGTGTGAAACATCATGGTATATTAAGAATACCATTCTGGAAATACGATTTTGTGTTCATCAACTTCTTTTCACTTATGCACTGTTATATTTTACAGCAACTAAAGTTTATGCACACTCCCCACCAGTTCCTACTTCTCAGCAGTCCACCAGCCAAAGAATCCAATTTCCGAGCTGCTAAAAATCTCTACGGAAGTACCTTTGCATTTCAGTGAGTCCATATGTTCGTATTAATCAAAGGTTACCAAAATGCCATGGTAATTTTTTGTTCTTGCCATTTGAGGTTTACAGCTGTGAATGTATTGTTTTAAAGGATTACTGATTTCATTTTGAATTTTACGCTGTGGATTTTAATGCTCTTTTCTCTTTTAATTTTTCAGTGGTTCACACATTGAAAACTGGCATTCCATCCTGAGGAACGGTTTAGTTGTTGCATCCAATACGAGGTTGCAGGTAAATAGTAGACTAAATAGACATTAGTCAACCTGTGCACGATTTATTGCATATTAAAAATAGGAGTTTTCAAGGGAGATGTTTCTGGTAGTCATATAGATGGCAAAAAGGGGTGATACCCCTTTTTGTTTCCAGGAAAAGGTACTTTTCTGAAGTAATTAAAATGAAATAATGTATCTGCTAAAATGGCTAAAAAAATCCCATCAGTGGAATCCATGCTTAAATTTTACATTCCACAGCAGCACCTCCAGGAGGCTTAGTTCTGTACTGCTTAAAAGCAGTCTCAGAGATTAAAATTGATGTCTATATTATAGGATCCCAGACCATACTAGATTTACAGAAGCCAGGTTTACAGTATCTTCTCCTCTCCTCTGTTTTTCCTGGGAAGGGAATATGAGTGTACTGGCTAGGAGGGAGCTATTGCAAACTTCAGTTTGTTTTCTCAGGCTGAACCATCAAGAGACTACTACTTCAGAGCAAAAAAAGCAGTACCAGAGGGACTGGGGGGGGGGGGGGAAGCTATGAATCAGAGTGTTTTGGCATCAGGATTTTCACAGCTGTTCCCCAGAGCTGAATCCATGATCTTGATTAGATACCTTGGAGGAGGATCCAAGGCTATTGACTAAGGATTAGGGAAGAGGAAACAGTGAAAAAAAGGGAATGGAAATCTCTGCTGTTCCTCCTAGTGGTTTGAATGTTTTTATTAGCATCTTTGGAAGATACTTCACCAAGAAAGTAGGATTTACATTCCAAAATTCACCAAAGTAAATCCTTTTGTTTATGTTTGTTGTTGTTGTTTTGTTCAGGGTTAAGATATTGGGAAGAGGAGGAAGCAGTTTATACAAATCTGTTTTATACAAGTCATCATTTTTAGATCTCTCTTATGACTAAGCCATATTATGAGCCCAGTTCATTCTGCTTACCCCAGTATCAACCAGTCAGAAAAAAATATCTACTCAGCAAGGATCCTATACAACATTACAGGATCTGGAGGAGTGAGAGCATGATTGCACATTCCTATGGGAGATCTGGCAAATTGAAGACTGTAGATATCATGGGGTCAGAGGAAAGAAATATGGATGAGCATGACTGAAGCCCATTGATCATAACATCTAACTACATAGGAGATGCTCTGGGTTCTCACTTGTGTTCCAACATCTACTTTGTGTGGTTTCTTTAAAGGTTCATCTACATAGTCTCTGGAGGAGAAGTGAAAACTGTACTCCCCCCTTTCCAGACAAGAATATGACAAAGAAAACATGCTTGTTTTGTTACTTAGCCCAGGATCCTTGACATGGAGCAGTTATGTTGAAGAAGAGTCTTCCCTTTCCTCTCTTCTTTCCAAACATCTGATAGCCCTGTGACTAGAGCACTGTCATGTAGTGATAAGATATGCATGGCTGAATTGGCTCAGGCAAAAGCTTGGCTGAAACCATTCCTACATTACTCAGGCTGAACTAGTGACTGATTTATTTTATTATTTTTTAGCATATAAGCACTGTCATCACCAGCTCTTCATTACTCAACTTAAAGAACAGCTGCATTATTTGCATATCCAAGTCCAGCAGATGTATTTTGGAAAAACCTTCTGGATCTAGCCCCTCCAAGGGGGATTCACAAAGGCTGGCTTAGTTTTGATGTGAGACACATGCTGAGTTGCTCAGCCTTGTTAAGGCTGAGGTATATCTGGCCATGTACAGAAGCACTGTCTGTAGGCATCTTCCATGGTAATGTCAGATTTAAAAACAGTAAATGAAATTTTATGTATGAATCTGATGTAAAATAATCTTTGGACATTTGGACATGGTTTCCAGAATATACAATATTTTAGTTGTATATTCGCAACATATTTTTTTTAAGATTTATTTGAACACCATTTATTACCAGCCAAAGTAGTGCAATAAGGTGGATGCTCATCTACATCAAGACTTGAGACTATCATTATTATTTTGTCCAGATAGTTTGTTGTGGTTTAACCCGGCCGGCAGCTAAACACTGCACAGCCGTTCGCTCACCCTCCCCCCTCCCTCTCTGGGATGGGGGAGAGAAATGGGAAAGTGAAACCTGTGAGTTGAGATAAAGACAGTTTATTAAGACAGGAAATAATAATAATAATAATAGTGTGTACGAAACAAGTGATGCACAATGCAATTGCTCACCACCCACTGACCAATGCCCAGCCCATCCCTGAGCAGCCACCCCCCCACACCCCGGCTAGCCACCCCTATATACTGTTTAGCATGACGTCAGATGGTATGGAATACCCCTTTGGCCAGTTGGGGTCAGCTGTCCTGGGTCTGTCCCCTCCCAGCTCTTGCTGCACCCCCAGTCTGCCTGCTGGCAGGACAGAGCGATGAGCTGAAAAGTCCTTGGCTTAGTGTAAGCATTGCTCTGCAACAATTAAAACAGCATGTTATCAGCACTCTTCTCATCCTAATCCAAAACATAGCACCCTACGAGCTACTAGGAGGAAAATTAACTCTGTCCTAACTGAAACCAGGACATATATCCACCCCTTATTCCATACCACTTATGTCATGCTCAGGTTACACTCTTTCCAATACATTCTAGTTAATCACCATTTTCATCTATGGTATATAGCAATTATGGTACTGATGACACACAGTATTATATAAAAATTAACATAACACAACTCAACTCATGGGCTATTTTCACCCAGGATTAAATCCCCTTGAGGTACACACCAGACCTCCCCATTCTTTTGCATTACCCACCAAGTGCATCCAGGTCCCTGAGCAAAAGCAATCCCACGAATGGGTTTGCCTTTTCCTGAGGCAAGAGTAGCCCAGACTGTTTTACCCAGCATGTTTCTTACATGCACTACAGGAACTTTATCCCCTTCTACTGTACGTAGCAGGTTTGATTGGGCAGGTCCAGCTCGGTTGGCAGATCCCCTAGTATTGACAAACCAGGTGGCCTTTGCCAAATGTGCATCCCAATTTCTGAATGTCCCAGCACCCATTGCTTTCAGTGTAGACTTTAACAGTCCATTGTATCGTTCAACTTTACCGGAGGCTGGTGCGTGATAGGGGATGTGATACACCCACTCAATACCATGTTCTTTGGCCCAAGTGTCTATAAGGTTGTTTCGGAAATGAGTCCCATTGTCTGACTCAATTCTTTCTGGGGTGCCATGTCACCATAGGACTTGATTTTCAAGGCCCAGGATAGTGTTTCGGGCGGTGGCATGGGGCACAGGATATGTTTCCAGCCATCCAGTGGTTGTTTCCACCATTGTAATTACATGGCACTTGCTGTTGCGGGTTTGAGGGAGTGTGATGTAATCAGTCTCCCAGGCCTCTCCATATTTATATTTCAGCCATCATCCTCCATACCAAATACACTTTAACAGCTTGGTTTGCTTCACTGCAACACGTTTCACAATCATGAATGACCTGTGCTATAGTGTCCATGGTCAGGTCCACCCCTCGATCACGAGCCCATCTGATCTTACATCTCTGCCTTGATGGCCTGAGGTGTCATGGGCCCATCGGGCTATAAATAATTCACCCTTATGTTGCCAGTCCAGGTCCAACCGAGCCACTTCAATCTTAGCAGCCTGATCTACCTGCTGGTTGTTCTGATGTTATTCAGTGGCCCGATTCTTGGGCCCATGAGCATCTACGTGGCGTACTTTTACAACCAGGTTCTCTACCCGGGCAGCAATATTTTGCGACGATGCAGCAGCCCAGATAGGTTTGCCCCTGCGTTGCCAGTTGTTCTGCTTCCATTGCTGTAACCACCCCGACGGGGCATTTGCTACCATCCATGAATCAGTATACAGGTAGAGAACTGGCCACTTTTCTCGTTCAGCAATATCTAAAGCCAGCTGGATGGCTTTTACTTCTTCAAATTGACTCGATTCACCTTCTCCCTCAGCAGCTTCTGCAACTCGTCGTGTAGGACTCCATACAGCAGCCTTCCATCTCCGATGCTTTCCCAAAATGCGACAAGACCCATCAGTGAACAGGGCATATCTCTTCTCATTTTCTGATAGCTTGTTGTACAGTAGGGCTTCTTCAGCACGGACCACCTCCTCCTCTGGTGATATCCCAAAGTATTTGCCTTCTGGCAAGTCCATAATCACTTCCAAGATTCCTGGACGACTGGGGCTTCCTATTTGAGCCTGCTGAGTAATCAGTGCAACCCACTTGCTCCATGTAGCATCAGTTGCATGATGTGTAGAGGGGACCCTTCCTTTGAACATCCAGCCCAGTACTGGCAGTCGGGGTGCCAGGAGGAGCTGTGCTTCAGTACCGACCACTTCCGAAGGAGATCGAACTCCTTCATATGCTTCCAAGATCTCCTTTTCAGTTGGAGTGTAACGGGCCTCAGATCCTCTGTATCCCCGACTCCAAAACCCTAGCGGTCGACCTCAAGTTTCCCCAGGCTCTTTCTGCCAGAGGCTCCAGGTGGGGCCATTCTCCCCAGCTGCGGTGTAGAGCACATTCTTTACATCTGGTCCTGTTCGGACTGGCCCAAGGGCTACTGCATGAACTATTTCCTGCTTAATTTGTTCAAAGGTTTGTCGTTGCTCAGGGCCCCATTCAAAATCATTCTTCTTACGGGTTACTTGGTAGAGCGGGTTTACAATCAGACTGTAATTTGGAATGTGCATTCTCCAAAACCCCACGACACCTAGGAAAGTTTGTGTTTCCTTTTTGCTAGTTGGTGGAGACATAGCTGTTGATCACATCCATTGGGATTTGACGACGTCCATCTTGCCATTTTATTCCTAAAAACTGTATCTCTCGTGCAGGTCTTTTAACTTTATTTTGTTTTATGGCAAAACCGGCCTTCAGAAGGATTTGGACTATTTTCTTCCTTTTCTCGAAAACTTCCTTTGCTGTGTCACCCCACACAATGATGTCATCGATGTACTGCAGGTGTTCAGGAGCTTCCCCCTGCTCCAGTGCAGATTGGATCAGTCCATGGCAAATTGTAGTGTTATGTTTCCACCCCTGGGGCAGTCGATTCCAAGTATATTGGACTCCCCTCCAAGTAAAGGCAAACTGTGGTCTGCACTCTGCTGCTAGAGGTATGGAGAAAAATGCATTAGCGATATCAATTGTGGCATACCACTTGGCTGCCTTTGATTCCAGTTCGTACTGGAGTTCTAGCATGTCTGGCACTGCAGCACTCAGTGGTGGTGTAACTTCGTTCAGGCCCCAATAGTCCACTGTTAGTCTCCACTCACCATTAGACTTTCGCACTGGCCATATGGGACTATTAAAAGGTGAATGAGTCTTGCTGATCACTCCTTGGCTCTCCAGTTGACGAATTAGCTTATGAGCTTATGAATGGGAATCAAGGAGTCTCGGTTGGTGCGATATTGCCGCCGGTGCACAGTTGTGGTAGCAATTGGCACTTGTTGTTCTTTGACCCTCAGCAACCCCACAAGAGAAGGGTCCTCTGAGAGACCGGGCAAGGTAGACAACTGTTTAATGCCCTCTGTCTCTAAGGCAGCTATGCCAAAAGCCCACCAGAACCCTTTTGGGTCCTTGAAATATCCTCTTCTAAGATTAAATTAAATTTAGTTAAATTAATGTTAAGCAATTATTCTGGTCTTTTTCAGCTCCATGGTGCAATGTTTGGAAGTGGAATCTACCTTAGTCCATTGTCAAGCATATCATTTGGTTACTCAGGTGATATTTATAAATCACTCTACAGTTGGAGAAATATGGGGGCGGGGGTATCTTAATCTATTGATTTTCTTACCAGCTTAGCTGTTTACAATAATGTAGTAAATTTTATCTTTGTAGACCAAGATTAGATTTTCTCTTTTTTAATAAATTAAATTTTCTTATGAAACGCCTGTTATTTTCAAAAGTGATGAGTATCTTGAAACTCTGCTTGAAGTAAATAGTATTTAAAGCTGTATGTTTAGTGTAATGGAGCAGGTCTTGAGTATGCAGTGGAAGTCCAACTTTGTGATTCTTTTTGGTCAGTATCTGCCTAAGTCTATCTAGCATTACCTATGGATTCATGGGCTTTTAGAACCTGATCTAACAAAACAAATATTCAGCAACAGACATATTCAACTGTGTGTGTTTAAGAAATATCTTAGGGGAAGGTGTCAAGCGGATGAAGCCAGTCTCTTTTCAGTTGTGCCCAGCGACAGGACAAGAGGCAACAGGCACAAACTGAAGCACAGGAGGTTCTGGCTGAATATGACAGAGCACTGGAACAGGTTGCCCAGAGAGGTTGTGGAGTCTCCTTCTCTGGAGATATTCAAAACCCGCATGGATGCCATCCTTCACAATGTGCTCTAGGTGATCCTGCTTGGCAGGGTGGTTGGACTAGATGATCTTCAGAGGTCCCTTCCAACCTCAGCCATTCTGTGATTTTGTGATCCTGTAATAGTCCCAAGTTTTGTCATGTCAGGGTTACATAGAAAATACAGAACAGTGTGTTCATTTTAGCATAAGAAGGGGAGGGAGGGAACATAATTTGTCCCACTAGTAAATCCAAAAATGAGTCATGCAGAGTTTTCCATATAAGAATCATAGAGTCATAGAATCATAGAATGGCCTGGGTTGAAAAGGACCTTAAAGATCATCTAGTTTCAACCCCCCTGCTCTGGGCATGGTTGTCAACCACTAGAGCAGGCTGCCCAGAGCCACATCCAGCCTGGCCTTGAATGCCTGCAGGGATGGGGCATCCACAACCTCTCTGGGCAACTTGTTCCAGTGCTTCACCAAACTCTGAGTGAAAAACTTTCTTCTGATATCTAAACTAAATCTCCCCTGCCTTAGTTTAAAACCATTCCCCCTTGTCCTATCACTACTAACACATGTAAACAGGAGTTCCCCTTCCTGTATATACGCTCCCTTCAAGTACTGGAAGGCCGCAATGAGGTCTCCCCAGAGCCTTCTCTTCTCCAAGCTAAACAAGCTCAATTCCCCCAACCTTTCTGCATAGGAGAGGTGCTCCAGCCCTCTGATTATCTTAGTGGCCCTCCTCTGGACCTGTTCCAAGAGCTCCACTTCCTTCTTGTGCTGGGGGCCCCAGGCCTGCACGCAGCATTCCAGGTGGGGTCTCACAAGAGCAGAGCAGAGGGGGACAATCACTCCCTGCCAGCCACTCCTTTTTTAATGCAGCCCAGGACATAGGTGCAAGCATGCACTGCTGACTCATGTCAAGCTTCTTGTCCAGCAGGATCCCCAAGTCCTTCTCCGCAGGGCTGCTCTTGAGTTCTTCTTCTGCCAGTCTATATAAATACATGGGATTGCCCCAGCCCAAGTGCAACACCTTGCACTTGGCCTTGTTGAACCTCATTAGGTTCTCATGGGCCCACTTCTCCAGCCTGTCCAGGTCCCTCTGGATGGCATCCCTTCCCTATATTGTATCGACTGCACTGCTCAGCTTGGTGTCATCTGCAAACTTGCTGAGGTTGCACTCAATTCCATCATCTATGTCATTGATAAAGACGTTGAAGAGCACTGGACCCAAGACCAACCCTTGCGGGACACCACTTGTGACCAGCCTCCACCCAGACATAGAACCGTTGACCACAACCCTTTGGCTGCGACCAGCCAACCAATTCTTTGTCCACCTAACAGTCCATCCTTTAAATCCATACCTCCCCAATTTAGAGAGAAGAATGTGGTGAGGGACCATATCAAAAGCTTTACTCAAGTCCAGGTAGATGATGTCCATTGCCCTTCCTTTGTCCACTGATGCCATCACTCCATCACAGAAGGCCACCAGATTGGTTAGGCAAGATCTGCCTTTGGTGAAGCCGTGCTGGCTGTCTCGGATCACCTCTTTATCTCATACATGCCTTAACGTGTCTTCCAGGAGGATCTGCTCCATAATCTTCCCAGGCACAGAGATGAGTCTCACCAGCCTGTAGTTCCCCGGGTCTTCCTTTCTCCCTTTCTTAAAAATGGGAGTAATGTTTCCCTTTTTTCAGTCACCGGGGACTTCACCCGACAGCCATGATTTTTCAAATATGATGGAGGGCGGCTTGGCAACCACATCAGCCATCTCTCTAAGTACCCTGGGATATATATCATCTGGCTCCATGGACTTATACACATCCAATTTCATTAGGTGGTCCTGGACTTGTTCCACTGTCATAATGGGACAGAATCCACTCCTCTCACCCTCTCCTCGAGGTTCAGGGTCCTGACAGACATAGGAAACTTGACCACCAGTGAAGACTGAGGCAAAGCACTTATTGAGTACCTCAGCTTTTTCCATGTCTGAGGAAGCCAGTTCTCCCGTCTCGTTTATCAGAGGGGGAATAATCTCCTTGGCCTGTCTCCTCCTGCCTATGTATCTGTAGAACCCCTTCTTGTTATTCTTCACATCCCTTGCCAAGTTCAGCTCCATCTGTGCCTTGGCTTTCCTGATCCCATCTCTACACATCCAGACGACACCCCTGTATTCCTCCCAGGCTACACAACTCTGCTTCCACTTCCTGTACATTTCTCTCTTTTCCCTCAGTTTAAGCTGCAGGTCCTTGCTCAGCCATGCCAGTTGCCTGCCTCCTCTGCTCCATTTCTTCTGCTGGGGGATGGAGAGCTCTTGCACTCTCAGAAGAGTGTCCTTAAAGAGCTGCCAGCTCTGTTGCGCTCCTATGCCCTTAAGGACAGTTTCCCAGGGGATCCCAGCCAATAATTCCTTGAGCAGAGGGAAGTTTGCTCTCCTGAAGTTCATGGTCTTGACTCTCCTTTTTGCCAGACCCATATTCCTCAAGATCACAAACTCCACCAGGGCATGGTCGCTACAGCCCAGGCAGCCTCCAATCTTAACCTCTCTAATGCTCTCTTCCACATTGATGAGCACCAGGTCTAGTAAGGCTTCACCTCGGGTCAGTCCATCTATTACCTGGACCAGGAAGTTATCCTCAACAGACTCCAGGAATCTCCTGGATTGTCTGGAACCTGCCATGCTGCTATCCCAGCAGATATCCGGGTGGTTGAAATCCCCCATCAGGACAAGAGCTCGTGAGTGCGACAGTTCTTGCAGCTGAAGCAAGAAGGCCTCGTCAACAGACTCCCCCTGATCAGGTGGCCTGTAGCAGACCCCAACCACTAGATGTCCTTTACTGGACCTATCCTTGATTTTCACCCACAAGCTCTCAACCTGGTCATGGCTGTTTCTCAGGCACAGCTCTTCACAATCTATCCACTTCCTAACATAGAGGGCAACTCCTCCTCCTCTCCTTCCTCACCTATCCCTTCTGAACAGTTTGTAGCCATCAACAGCCACACTTCAGTCATGGGAATCATTCCACCAGGTTTCAGTGATGGTAACTACATCATAGTTTCCTACTAGCACGGTGGCCTCCAGCTCCTCCTGTTTGTTACCCATACTGCGTGCATTAGTGTAAATGCACCTCAGCTGGGCCACCTTTTGTGAGGGAGAAGCCCTAATACCCTCTTGACCATACTCAGGTGTTTCCATAGTAACCAACCTCTCACCAACCCTTGTGTCCTTCCTGCAAAATGTTATGTCATCCTCCTTCACCAAGACACAAGACTGCAAGGTCTTGTTAGCACATTCCTCACCCACAAGAACTGGCATGTTACATTCAGGCTCCTTTCTAGTGACCCCAGTTTCACCCCCAACCCCCTTCATACCTAGTTTAAAGCTCTGTCAATGAACCCTGCCATCTCCCATCCTAAAACCCTTTTCTGCCGGTGGAATAAGCTATTCCTGTCTGTTGTCAGAAGGACTGGTCTCATGTAAATTGAGCTAAAGTCAAAAAACCCAACCCCCCACTGGTGACATCAGGCTCGGAGCCAAGTATTAATCTGCTGGCTCATCATGTCCAGTCCCTCATTATTTCCTGTAACTGGAGGGATAGAGGAGAACACAACTTGTGCTCCCAAACCCTTGACCAGTCACCCCAAGGCTTTGAAGTCCTTCATAGTTCTTAGAGAAGTTCTTCCTATTTCATCACTGCCTACCTGAAACAACAGAGGATAATAATCTGAGGGCTGTACTAGCGAAGGAAGTTTCTTCCTTACGTCTTTAACCTTGGCCCCCAGAAGGCAGCCGACCTCCCTGTGTAGTGGGTCTGGTCTGTATATCGGGCCTTCCGCTCCCTTCAGCAGTGAGTCACCAATGACAATGACCCGTCTTTTATTCTTTACTGAGGAGGCTTTAATAAAGTGGGTAGTCTGATTAGACTTTGGTGATACCTCCAAGTAGGAAGAACCATCACCCTCACCATTGTCCAGTTGTCCTTGCAGAGCAGTGTACCTGTTCTGCAGGGGCAGCTGGGGAGGTAGGGGAATCACCGGGCAGGTGCACCTGCTACACTTGTAATGCCAAGCAGGGACCTTTTGCCGTTGCCCCTTGTCCCCCAAGTCATCGCCATTGTTGTTAGGGGGAGGAGAGGAGAGAGGGTTCACTGTAGCAGGAACTCTGTCTGCCTGCTGGTCCCCTCCTATTACCTGTTCACAAGGCAGTAGGGGGTGATGTGTTTCTCGCAGAGCCTCTGCTGGCTGCCTAAGCCTCGGGGCTGGTAGGGACTGGCTCCACCAATCTATCTCCCTCTCACACTCCCTAATGCTCCTCAGCCTCTCCACCTCTTCCTTCAGGTCAGCCACTAGTCTGAGTAAATCATTCACCTGGTTGCATTTGACACAGGTGTTGTCTCTGTCGCCCTCCACTGCAAGGGCCAGGCTCTGGCACTCGCTGCAGCCAGAGACCTGTGCATTATTAGTATGTTTGCATGGGACCTCTGTCTGGGTCTCCACATTTTTCTTGGCAATAGCCTTCCACCGGGGTGCAGCCATGGCAAAACAGCAGGCTCGCTAGTACGCTCTATGGTAGCTTCCTCGCTAAAATTATAAGTTGTAAAAGAGTTCCCAAAGGAGAGGAGAGGAAGAGAAAGGGAGCTGGGAAAGGGAGGAGAAGATCCTTCCTGAATAGCATATAACAGAAGCATAATAGAAACACGGTATGCCAATGTGTATATTAAGAAACTTTTGTAGCGATTTTAAAATGCTGTGACTTTTCCCTTTAGTTATGTTGCATTTACCATTTCCTTATATATGAAAGTGTTGGTATAGTTGAATGTGGTTTTGTGTGCATGTAGATAATTTTAATTCTGGGAGTGTTAGTTATGCTTTCTGATTTTCAATATTATTAGGTAATGTCACAATTCATTTTTAATGCTCAGCATTTTTACTACTATTTATTGAGTTTCAGTATCAATAATATCTACATAATATCTACAAAGACTACACAAATATGGAAGCTTTTTAGGACTCACTAAAAGTGCAGGTTGCACTAACATCTAACAAAATGACCTTTTTGGACAACATTGCTTTGTCAACTTCAATGTGTTTTTTTTTTTCTTAGTCCCTTCCATCCAGTCTCTTCTAGAAAGGAGGCCTACATACCCATGAAGTATATAATACTTTATGCCAATAAACAACATGGAGGAGTCTACACTTCTCATTACTTCATAGACTTAAATTTCCCCATAATTCAGTTTGTGTTTGCACACTGTCAAGTAATATAGGGCAGTGGAAAAGAAAGGAAGCCTGTAGTAGCATACAGTACAGGAATTTTATATAAACCAACATAAGGAATATAAGAAAGATCTAAGGCACAAACGCATATGTTTAAATTTCTGAGATGGAGATTGATTCCAAAGTGGCTGACTATACATTCACCTGTAGATAAATTAATTAAACCTATGTAGACTTCAAAACTACCTTTAAATAAATTACCTCCTACTGGAAATTATTTAGACAGTTAGTAATTCAAAATATATTGTTAAAGATGAATATCTAAAGTTCTTTCTCTCATGATTTTACTATCCCACCAACAGTAAATCAGACTGCAGCCTGAGTAGGGGCAGTTTAAACTCAAGACATGCTAAAATGCAACTCTTAAGCAACCACCTAAGAACATTCCTGAGCTGAATTCAGTGGCATTTAAGTTCATGTTTATCTATTTTTGTACCTGCTTAATGGTAATTTGGCTTTCTGAAGGTCTTTGCAGCACATGCAGATGTATGGGTAATTTGCAGGATTAAATCAAATTATTCTCTGACAAAGTTAACTAGCTTTCTGGCTGCCCTGCAAAGGACTGTGATTCACAGAATCACAGAATCCCACCATTCTCCTTGCTGCATTCTCCATACTTAATTTTGCTTACTGTGGTATGTCTATGCCAGGGTATTTTACATGATTTTAATATCTTAGGGATGAACAAGAAGCAGCAGAAGGTGTCAGCTAAAGATGAACCAGCTTCAAGCAGTAAGGGCAGTAATACATCACAGGTACAGTAGTATATCAACCATCCCTGGAAGATTTATGGTTTTATGTTTTGGAACTTGATATCTGAAAAAGAGGTGATATTCCCTTTGTGTTTTCCCTCACAGTTTTATTTGATTGAATGAAATCAATAAGTCCAGAGACTCCAACCATCAAATACAGCCCAACTGCTTTTAGTAAGAATTTATGGAGTATACAAAAGGTCCTTATGCCCTTCTTTTCCAAGCAGAAGTATTTGGGAAGAGAATGAAAATGAAATACAGATTGCATTATGACCTTTAGCAAGCCCTTGCTTTCTGAGTTCTAGACTTTTTACTGTAGAACGAAGCTCAAGGAACTGAGAGTGGTTATTGCTGGAAAATGAGCACAATATTTCAATAATAGAAAGTCATTTTTAATATTTTTTTCCTAATTGTTTTTAAACATTAAACCATTAGAATTCCGTTTTACTTAAAGCAAACTCATAGCAATTATGTGTAGGACTAAATTTTGATAAATAAATCTTACATCTGCCTCCATAGTTAACACACAAAACCAACATAATAATCTGGCTTTGGAGAAAGATGGGTAAGTATAAAACAGCAGAAGCACTAAGAAATGAGAAGGCCAGTAAAATATCAAGGTGATATTTGATCACCAAAGAATCGGTGATCAAATTCACCTTGTTTTGTTTGTTTGTTTGTTTTTCTGCTATCAATTCATTAAAATTGATTTTAAAAGTCTTAGAAATTCTATTACATTTAGAAATAAAATAGAAATGTTTTAGAAAGACTGCCTCTTTGTTTATTAATAAACCACTGAAAATAAGCATCTCTCTCCTTTGCTACTTTTTCACTGTTTGTCTTAAAGCACTAATTATGTTTTCTCATGTTTTTACATCTCAAACAGAAGAAAGGACAACAGTCACAATTTTTGCGAAGTCGCAACTTAAAATGCATAGCCTTATGTGAAGGTAAGCTGAAAGCCGTTGAAAAACTGTTTTCGTCATGGGAACAGTGATACTGCATGTAATTCAGTGTGACCTTTAGTTCCAGTACTGGTTGGTTTTAGGTAAGAGACTATTGATAGACATATGAGTACTTGTTTAATAGCTAACCTTTGTATTTCAGTTCAGAACGTTTCCTTCTTTGAACAAAACCTGTATGTAACACATACTGAATTTTCATGAAATAATTATATGCACAGAGTAACTGATCAAATGGTCTGTCTTTCAAATGTGATCATATTCCTAAACTATCAATATAACCCAAGCAAGGTCTTTATTTGAAACATAGACTTCTCGCAAGCTTTTAACAAATACATTAAACACTTAAGTCTGAGAAACAACAGCTTTCCTACTGAATTTCCAAATAATTTTTCACTGCTCAGGTAAATGTGTTGTTCATCTGGTAACCAGTCTTTTCTCCTGGAGTGCTTCAGAATTTTTGTGAAGATAAAATCCAGGGCACATGATTACAGTTATTCTTGAAAGACTTGGCTAGTCTTTTAGTAACTAATGAAAACATATCAGATTTTGAGAACAAAGAATTATGAAATCTGAATAAAAACAATTGGTAATGAGTCTCATTTACCCAAACAAAAAGAAATTACACTGAACTCAGCTTGCCCTCCGTTTTCAGCATTTTTTTATTTTAAAAAGTAAAAATTAAGACGGTGGAAAAGATGTTTTTTCAAATGGAAAAAAAAAAGGGTAAAAGCTCATGGGTTGAAATAAAGACAGTTTGATAGGACAGAACAGGAAGGGAAATTAAAGATAATAATAAAGATGATAAAATAATACACAAGCAAGCGATGCACAATGCAGTTGATCACTACCTGCTGACCAATGCCCAGCCAGCCCCCAAGCAGTGGCCAACTTTCTCAGTTTTATTGTTCACAATGACATCATGTGGTATGAAATATCCCTTTGGCCAGTTTGGTCAGCTGTCCTGGTTCTGTCCCCTCCCAGCTTCTTGTGTACTCCCAACCTCCTCACTAGCAGTTCAGTATGACAAGCTGAAAAGTACTTGACTCTGTGTAAGCACTGCTCAGCAATGACTAAAACATCAGTGTGTTATCAGCATTAATCTCACCCTAAAACACAGCACCATAGCAGCTAATAGGAAGAAAATTAACTCTATTCCCAGCCAAAACCAGGACGTTATCTACACCTTATTCCATACCATATACATCATGCTCAGGTCCCACACTTTCCAATACATCCCAATTAATCACCTCCTTTCTTGCATTTTGATATATACACACAGATATCATTCCCTTAGTCTACAGGTTATCCCTCAAAAATGTCCGTTCAGTTTATTTAGTCCATGACTTTGGACCCCATCTGTTATAAGTCCTTTAGGGCAAGAGAGGTGGTGTGTGGTGTTGAACTGTTGCATGTTGAAGCCAGTTCTGATTCCATCACCACTGCACTTGTCCAGTTATATCACCGCTGCATTTATTTGATTCCATCAAAATTCTTTCATCATTAATCTGGGTGGTTATTACTGTAATATAATTCATATGGCATATAGCAACCATAGTAGTGATGACACACAGTATTATATAGCAATTGACATCATACAGTCCAAATCACGGGCTATTGTAACCCAATATTAAATCCCCTTGATGTACATATTAGACTTCCCCATACTTCCACATTATCCACCAAGTGCACCCTGGTCCATGAGCAAAAGCAATCCCATGTATGGGTTTGCCTTTGCCTGAGGCAGAAATAACCCAGACTGTCTTTATGTGCACTACAGTGACTTTATCCCCTTCTACAGTACGTAACAGTTTTCATTGGGCAGGGCCAGCTTGATTGGCAGAACCCCTAGTGTTAACTAACCAGGTGGCTTTTGCTAAATGTGTATCCCAATGCTTGGCTGTCCCAGCACCCATTACTCTCAGTGTAGTCTTTAACAGGTGGTGTTTTCCTCTATCCCTTCAGTGGCAGGGAAGGATACTGAGAGGACCTGGAAACCCCAGCTGATAAATACATGGCTGAGAGACTGGTGACATTGCAGGAATTTTTATTTATTTATTTATTTATTTGACCATGGGGTGATTTACTTGGCACCTGGCCTGATGGCTGCAGATGGGTCCTACCTATCACAAAGGGGGAAATGGATCCTAGCCCAGGAGCTGGCGGGACTTGTTGGGAGGACTTTGAACTAGGTACCAAGGGGGATGGGGATGAAATGAGACTCGATATAAATGAGCCTGGGGGAGCAATGCCAGGGTTGGGGGTGAGGGCAGTGGAGCAACTGAAGTGCATCTACACCAATGCACGCAGCATGGGCAACAAACAGGAGGAGCTGGAAGCCATTGTGCGGCAGGCAAACTACGACTTAGTTGCCATCACTGAAACGTGGTGGGACCACTCCCATGACTGGAGTGCTGTAATGGATGGCTATAAGCTCTTCGGAAGGGACAGGCAACAAAGGAGGGGCGGTGGAGTGTCTCTCTATATTAAAGAGAGTTTTGATGTTATTGAGCTCGGGGCTGGGAATGATAAGGTAGAGTCCCTATGGATAAGGATCAGGGGGATGGCCAACAAGGCAGACATCCTGGTGGGGGTCTACTATAGACAGCCAAGCGAGGATGAAGAGATGGATGAGACGTTCTATAAGCAGCTGGTGGAAGTTGTGCAATTGCCAGCACTTGTTCTCATGGGGGACTCCAACTAAGACATATGCTGGAAATACAATACAGCCCTAAGGAAGCAGTCTAGGAGGTTACTGGAGTGTGTGGAAGATAGCTTCCTGACTCAGTTGGTTAGTGAGCCTACCAGAGGGCATGCCTTGCTAGACCTGCTGTTCACAAACCAAGGAAGACTGGTTAGAGATGCGGTGGTCGGGAGCTGTCTTGGACAGAGTGAGCATGAAATGGTAGAGTTGTCCATTTTGGTGAAGTCAGGAGTGGGGTCAGTAAAACTGCTACCTTGGATTTCTGGAGGGCAGACTTTGATCTGTTCAGGATGCTGGTAGGGAGGGTCCCTTGGGAGTCAGTCCTGAAGGGCAGAGGGGTCCAGAAAGGCTGGAAACTCCTCAAGAAGAAAGTCTTAAAGGCACAAGAGCAGGCTGTTCCCATGTACCGTAAGATGAGCAGGTGGGGAAGAAGACTGGTGTGGCTGAACTGGGAAATTTTGATGAGTTTCCAGGAGAAAAAGAGAGCTTATGTCCGGTGGAAAAAGGGACAGGCAACTCAGAGAGAGTACAAAGAAATTGCTAGCATATGCAGGGAAATAATCCGAAAGGCTAAAGCCCAGCATGAGCTCAACCTGGCCACTATGGTAAAGGAGAACAAAAAATGTTCTTACAAATATATTAACAGTAAGTGGAGGGACAAGGAGAATTTCCATCCTTTACTGGATGCAGGGGGGAACATGACAGCTGAGGATAAGGAGAAGGCTGAGGTTCTTAATGCCTTATTTACATCTGTCTTTGCTAGTCAGACCACTTATCCTCAGAGTACTCAGCCTCCCAACCTGGAAGTCTGGGATGGGAAGCAGAAGAAACCCCCCACAATTCAGGTGGAAACAGTTAGAGACCTGCTGCTCCACCTGGTGTGGGGACAGAGGCGTATAGGAACTTCGGATAGCCACCGAAGTCTTATCACTTTGGTTGGCAGAAAGCCTTCGTAACGGACTAGGAGAAACTTGGGAAAGCACCGAAAGACTGTTTTTGTAGTATAAGCGGTACCCTGAGATTGTTTAACCTTGGGCACTGAGAAAGTAACAAAGTGCATGTACACTATTCTGTTGCTAGGAGGTTTCCATGGTATTGTGCTATCTCGGGATGGATATAAAGGAGCAGAGGTAGAGACAATAAAAAAACTTATTTTCCTTCGCTTACAACTTGCATCGGAGTCCATGCATTCATTGCCACAACTGGCGCACAACATGGGGCCTGAGTAGAGGAGCCAAGAAATGACCAAATCTTTGGCAAGCCCTGCTGAACTGTAAAGCTGCTCAAAGGAAGCAGGACAGGAGACCAAAGCGATAAGACTTTGGTGGCTGAGTTACCATACGCCTCTGTCCTCATACCTGGACTGTTGCAAGTCCATGGGGCTAGATGGGATCCACCCGAAGGTGCTGAGGGAGTTGGCGGATGTGATTGCCGAGCCGCTTTCCATCATCTATCAGTGGTCATGGTCATCTGGAGAGGTCCTGGATTCCTGGAGACTTGCTAATGTGATGCCCATCTATAGGAAGGGTCGTAAGGAGGACCCGGGGAACTACAGGCCTGTCAGCCTAACTTCAGTGTCAGAAAAGGTGATGGAACAGGTCATCTTGAATGCAATCACACAGCATGTGCAAGACAACCAGGGGATCAGGCTTGCTCAGCATGGGTTCATGAAAGGAAAGTCCTTCCTGACGAATCTCATCTCCTTCTATTAAAAGGTTACCTGCCTGGTGGATGAGGGAAAGGCTGTTGACGTAGTCTACTGAGACTTCAGCAAGGCCTTTGACATGGTCTCCCACAGTATTCTACTGGAGAAGCTGGCAGCCCATGGCTTGGACACGTACACTCTTTGCTGGGTGGCCAGGCCCAGAGAGTGGAGGTGAATGGAGTGAAATCCAGCTGGCGACTGGTCACCAGTGGTGTTCCCCAGGGGTCGGTGTTGGGGACCATCCTCTTTAATATCTTTATAGATGATTTGGATGAGGGAAAGGAGTGCACTCTCAGTTAGTTTGCAGACGACACCAAGTTGGGGGGGAAGTGTCAATAAGCCGGAGGGTAAGACGTTCCTGCAGAGGGACCTGGACAGGTTGGATTGACGGTCAGAGGCCAATGGGATGAGGTTCAACATGGCTAAGTGCTGGGTCCTACACTTTGGTCACAAAATAAGCATGCAATGCTACAGGCTTGGGGCAGAGTGACTGGAAAGATGTGGCTGAAAAGGATCAGGGGGTGTTGATCAACACTCACCTGAACATGAGCCAGCAGTGTGCCCAGGTGGCTAAGAAGGCCACGGCATTCTCACTTGTATCAGGAACAGTGTCGCCAGCAGTGTCTTTAACTATCCGTTGTATCGCTCAACTTTCCCAGAGGCTGGTACATAACAGAGGATGTGATACACCCACTCAATAACATGCTTTTGGCCCAAGTGTCTATAAGGTTGTTTCGGAAATGAGTCCCATTGTCTGACTCAGTTCTTTCTGGGGTGCCATGTCGCCATAGGACTTGCTTTTCAAGGCCCAGGATAGTGTTCTGGGCGGTGGCATGGGGCACAGGATATGTTTCCAGCCATCCGGTGGTTGCTTCCACCATTGTAAGTACGTGGCGCTTACCATTGCGGGTTTGAGGGAGTGTGATGTAATCAATCTGCCAGGCCTCTCCATATTTATATTTCAGCCATCGTCCCCCGTACCAAAGAGGCTTTGACTGTTTGGCTTGCTTGATTGCAGCACATGTTTCACAATCATGGATAACCTGTGCTATAGTGTCCATGGTCAGGTCCACCCCTCGATCACGAGCCCATCTGATGTTACATCTCTGCCTTGATGGCCTGAGGTGTCAAGGGCCCATCGGGCTATAAATAATTCACCCTTATGTTGCCAGTCCAGGTCCACCTGAGCCACTTCAATCTTAGCAGCCTGATGTACCTGCTGCTTGTTTCGATGTTCTTCAGTGGCCCAATTCTTAGGTATATGTGCATCTACATGGCATACTATTACAGCCAGGTGGGTTTGCCTCTGCACTGCCAGTTGCTCTGCTTCTGTTACTGTAACCACCCTCACAGGACATTTGCCACCATCCATGAGTCATTAAAGAGACAGAACACTTTTCTCATTTGGTAATATCTAAAGCTATCTAAAGATGAATAGATATCTAAAGAATATCTAAAGATGAAGGCCATCTGGATGGCCTTCACTTCTGCAAAGGGGCTCTGTTCACCTTCTCCTTCAGCAGTTTCTGCAACTTATTGTGTAAGACTCCATACAGCAGCCTTCCACCTGCAATGGTTTCTCACGATACGACAGGGCCCATCAGTGAACAGGTATTATCATTTCTCATTTTCTGGTAGTTTATTATACAGTGGGGCCCATTCAGCACATGTCACCTCCTCTTTTGGTAATATTCCAAAATCTCTGCCTTCTGTCCAGTTCACAATCACTTCCAAGATTCCTGGGCAACTGGGTTTTCCTATTCAAGCCCATTGTGTGATCAGTGCAGCCCACTTCATTCACATAGCATCAGTTGCATGATGTGTAGAGGGGACCCTTTCTTTGAACATCCAGACCAGCACCAGCAATCAGGGTGCCAGGAGGAGCTGCTCTTCAGTATCAACTACTTCTGAAGCAGCTCAAACTCCTTCATATGCTGCCAATATCTCTTTTTCAGCTGTAGTTGTGTAGGCCTGAGATCCTCTGTATCCCTGACTCCAAAACCCTAGGGGTCGACCTCGAGTTTCCCCAGGCTCTTTCTGCCAGAAGCTCCAGGTGGGGCCATTCTGCCCGGCTGCAGTGTAGAGCACATTCTTTACATCTTGTCCTGTTCGGACTGGCCCAAGGGCTACTGCATGAACTATTTCCTGCTTAATTTGTTCAATGGCTTGTCGTTGCTCAAGTGCCCCATTTGAAATGGCTTTTCTGGGTCACTTGATATAGAGTGCTTACAATCAGACTGTAATTTGGAATATGCATTCTCCAAAACTCCCAAATGGCTAGGAACATTTGTGTTTCTTGTTTGCTAGTTGGTGGAGACATAGTCACTATTTAGTCGATCACATCCATAGGGATCTGATTACATTAATGTTGCTTTTTCATTCCAAAAGTCTGGAATTCCTGTGCAGTTCCCTTGACCTTTCTCTGCTTAATGTCAAAAGCATCTTTCAGAAGGATTTTGACTATTTTCTTTCCCACTTTATTTTATTTTACTCCCAAGAACTGGATCTCTTTTGCAGGTCCCTTGACCTCTGCTCTGTTTAATGACAAAACCAACCTCTGGGAGCATTTGAATTATTTTCTTCCCTTTCTCAAAGACTTCTGACGTGCTGCCCCACACGATGATATCATCAGTGTACTGCAGGTGTTCAGAAGCTTCCTCCTGTTCCAGTGCAGTCTGGATCAGTCCATGGCAAATGGTAGGGCTGTGTTTCCTCCCCGGGGGCAGTCAATTCCAGGTGTACTAGGCTCCTCTTGAAATAAAAGCAAACTATGGCCTGAATGCTGCTGCCAAAGGGATGGCGAACAATGCATCAGCGATATTGATTGTGGCATACAGAAATACAGATGTGTCACTCCAGAAATACAGATGGATTCTGCCCCTTTATAGCTTGATGGTATTACAGTACACCGTGCACCGGTGTCTACTAAAGCCTTATACTTGTGTGTGTCTGACATGCCAGGCCATCGAATCCACACAGTCCAATAAACTCGATTGTCCCTTTCCTCCACCTGGCTGGAGGCAGGGCCCCTCTAGTCTTCATCATTGTATTTTATACTCATTTAATGTAAATATAAATCAGAAGTCCCTTCATTAAGATGAGAAGATCAGTCCTTCTGCTCTTTTGGGGAACTGTCTACTTGAAACTGGAGCAGACATTTTCCTGCAAGAATCACCTTTTGTAATTATTTTACTTGCAAATCAGGTACTGTGGTGTTTTTACTTGGGTGGGTGGCCAAGCTCCACCACAACCGCTCTCTCACTCCCCCTCCTCAAAGAGGAACAGGGAGAAAATAAGATGAAAGGGGCTCAAGGGTTGAGATAAGGATGAGGAGATCACGCAGTAATTATTGTGACAGGCAAAACAGACTCAGCATAGGGAGATAGTAAGATTTACTACCTGTCACTAACAAGCTAGAGAAGTGAGAAACAAAGGAAAGAAACCAAAAGCACCTTCCCCCCCATCCTCCCTCTTCCACCTCCTCCCTCCGAGCGGCGCAGTGGAGTGCGGGGGGAATGGGGGTTATGGTCAGTCTATAGCGCTTCTCCGCCGCTCCTTCTTGGTCACTCTCGTCCCCTGTGCTGTGGGGTCCCTCCCACGGGATGCAGTCCTTGCTGAACTGATCCTGCGTGGGCTTCCCACAGGCAGCAGCTCTTCAAGAACTGGTCCAGATATGGGTCCGTACCATGGGGTCCATCCCTCGGGAGCAAACTGCTCCAACCTGGCTCCCCCACGGGCAGCAGCTCCTGCCAGGTCACCTGCTCCTGCGTGGGCTCCACAGACTACAGGTCTGGCCCGGAATCTGCTCTGTCAGGGGTCTTCCACAGGCCACAGCCTCTGTCAGTTCAGGTCCACCTGCTCCACCGTGGTCTTCTCTACAGGCTGCAGCGTGGAACCCTGCTCCACCGTGGTACTCCATGGGCTGCAGGGCGACAGCCTGCTTCACCATGGTCCTCACCACAAGCTGCTGGGGACTTCTGCTCCGGCACCTTGAGCACCTCTCCCCCTCCTTCTTCACTGACCTTTGCGCCTGCAAGGCTGTTCCTCACTCCTCTCACTCTCCCAGCGGCTATGTGGCGCAGCGTTTTTTTGTTTGCTTGTATTTTTTTTTTTCCTGTCTTAAATATGCTCTAACAGAGACACAAACAACCTCACTTATTGGCTCGGCTCTGGTCAGCAGTAGGGCCCTTACCTATTATGTGGCAGTTTTTAGTTTCTTCTCACAGAAGCCACCCCTATGGCCCCTTGCTACCAAAACCTTGCCACATAAAACCACTACAGGTACCCATGCCTCTAGAGTCAAGGAAGTCTAATTCCTCATGTCTTCCCCACAGTCACACAGGGAAAACCACAGGGTGGCATGTGGTTTATACCCACTATATCCTTTCTCTTGAGCAGAGGAACATTACTCATAATAGCTGAGATACAGGTCCGTACAGATGGAGAGTAGTACATATCCTCTTTGAATTGCTGGAACTCCCTTTACAGTTTCTCCACAGCTGAGGTTCAGGCCCGTAGGGAGGAAGATAGACTTTGTTTGCATTGCCAGAATTAGCCAGCCAATTTATCTAGCATATGTTCCTCTCGGTCTTTCCAGGTCATTACTGCCAGTGAGTTGCCATATGATGATGGTGAGCTCCGTACAAACTTCTGCCCCATGGGTCACGTGCTTGACTTCATCTGGATCTTTAGATAGCTGTTCGTTGTCTAGGTCATCATAAATCACCTTCAGCACAACTAATTACCTCAGGTACTGGATAACCCTCTCCATGTGTGAGAAATACCTCAATAATTTTCTCAGGCAGGGTCTTCTGTGAAGCTATTTTATTTGCAATTTCAATGGAGGGCGCCCTGCAAGCAGGAGCGCACATCAAAAGTATTATTAACCTCATATTCCCTATTACCTGACGCTTGATTCCTCCCGTTTCCTCATTGGCTGAGTACTACAGGTTCAAACTACTAGACGCTTATTACTATACCATATATGTACAATTTTATTTGACCAACTGTTAATTTCTCCTTTTCTTTTTTTTCCCTTCTTCTCTCATTGACTAGAGGGCCTGCGATTTTTTGTTTTTACTGATTTTGCACTGCTCGTCCTGCTTTTCTTAGATATCCTCCTTGTTTTGGGACAGTGGGACTTTCCCCTTATCTGCCTAACATACTCCCCACTGATATGCCACTGTTATGCCTGAACCATCACTTTTGAATAGGCAAGGTTAGTGGAATTTTCCACTGCAAAAAACGCCTTCTACTGCAAAAACACAACTTTGTTTCTCAAAATTCCCCCCTCTTCTTTTCTTACTCCTATTGTTGTTTTTGCACCTCTTCACATCCCCCACTCTTGAGTTTTTCCAATATTAGGGTGCAATATTTTTCTTTGGGATTTTTTTTTCATGGGGGATGACAGAGACACAATGCCATTATTGCTAGAATACTAACAAATAGTTGCTTGAGCCAATCCCATCCAGGCAGCCACAAAGTCATTTTTTTTCTCCCAAATGTCTCTAAAACCCCAGGAAGTGTTGTCTTGGGCTACCTCGTGTAAGATTTTGGCTTTCTTCCAAATATTTTTGAGATCAGTCTCAGTTCGTCTCGCTTGGTCTACATACATACAGCAACTGGCATTAATTATAGTGTGAACCCCTCCTTACAAGGCCAGTAATAAGGCCAATACCATTACATTCTGGAATACGATCTTTGACAGACTTGTCACATCCTCTTGCAGTGCCCGGATAGCATCCAGAGTGTTCCTTTCTAATTCTTTGATTACAGCTGATATATTTACAATAGCTTTTTCTAATTCACTCACCCCTAACCAAGGGATAAACCACCTAGTGAAACTGTGAAATGCCCTGTTCCTTTTCACTAGAGGATTAGCTGGAGTCCTCTTAATTCTGCATATATAGGTCCCAAGGGGGCTTTGGCTTTGTATGTCTTCAATAACAGTTACATTTGGAATCATTGCCCCCAGGGTGCAAGCTCCCTTCCATCCTAGGGACAACACCTTCCTGGCTTTATTACCACATAGCCAATACAATCCCTTGACGTTTGGGACTGGCCATCCGATTACAGAATGATTCCTGTGTTGTGTCTGGTGCGTATTACATATATTAGCATTCACATAATTACTATATTTGGTACAGTATAGATAATTCCAGACCTCACAGGTAACATTTCCACACCCAGGGTCAGTATTATTGCCCCCCTGAATTTCCATCAGTATGAAGAATAATATACATACTAATATAGAAAACAGAATGCACTGGGAACGCTCTAATTCTATGTAATTCAACTCTTTTCCCCAATTACACATGGTATTCATTATTTTTTTGCTAAGGAGAAGTTAAAGGTTAGTTTACAACTATCATTCACACCTCCATTTCTCAGCCGTTCTTAGTGTCATCTCAGTAGTCAGGAGTACCTGGAATTACCCATCCCACTCAGGTTGTAGCTTCAATCCCATCCTTCTTCATATCAGAACACAATCTCCTGCTTGGAATGGATGGATTGGGGCTTCCAAGGGTGGGGTCTGAGCAATCCACGGGTCCTGAGAGATGACAAAGAGGACAAGAGCCCAAGTATATAGTTCTTAAGAAAAGCACATTTTGTCTCGAATTGAGGTAATTCATTCCCTTTGCCCAGGTACAGCAATCCAAATAATATTTCATATGGTGAAACTCCCACATCTTTTCTTGGTGCGGTTTGAATTTCGAGAAGTGCCAAAGGTAAGCATTTTGTTCAGGGGAGCTGAGTTTAAAGAACTGACTTAGTCAATTGCTTCTTTATTGTCTGATCTGCTCCACCCTTCCAGAAGAGGAAGGATGCCAGGGAGTGTGAAATTTCCACTTAATTCCTAGAGTCCGCATTAGCCCTTGCAATATTTCTGACATAAAGTGACTTCCTTGATCAGAGTCAATATTCCCAATGATTCCATGCCTGGGAATTATTTTTTCTAGGATTACTTTAGCTACTGTGTTCACAGTAGCAGATACTGAAGGGAAAGCTTCCACCCACCCTGAAAAATGATCTACCAAGACTAACAGCTATTTAAATCTACCTACTCTAAGGAGTTCTTTAAAATCTACCTGTACATTTTGGAAGCGTTGAATTCCTGGTTCTCGCCCCCTTTGGGCTGACTGCAGATAATTTTCCTATTTACCTTTTGACATACTACACAACTCCTTCATACTTGTTCAACCAGAGTATATATATTCCTACATGTACATGTTTGCGTAGCACAGTGTCACACATTTCTTGAATTCCCCAATGACTCCTTTGATTTAAAACAGTTAATATTTGCCTCATTAGTACTTTATTCATTATTTCTCTCCCATCAGGGAGTATCCAGTTTCCTTCAAACTCTGTGGCTCCTAATTCCTTAAAAAAACCTCTTTCTCTTTTTCACTAAATATCTGCTTTTCAGGTGGGGAGGGTACTCTCAGACACTAGATACCCTAAATACTTGACTTCTCTTTCTACAAATTGAAATTTATTTTTCGATACTCTCAATCCCTGTTTTCCCAGAAAGTTTATTATCTTGTTAGTGGCTTCCTTCACAACTGTTTTCTCCTGTCCTGACAATAAAAGATCATCCACATATTGTAACAGTAACACCTCCTTTGGAGGTTGGAATTGCTCCAAAATCTGTTCTGGGTACATATAATAATTGCCCAGTGATCATTCTATCCCTAGGCTCAGCTTGGTGTCCCCAAAAAGTAGCGCTGTTATCCCAGCCCCTTCTACCCCCATCACCTTTAGGGTTTCTTTAGTTAATTTAAGGCCTGATACTTTACAGGCCAGGAATGACCTAGCTGCCTCAGTGTATTGGGTTTACATGGCAAGGTTCTGCTGGTGGAGGGTTGGTTTAGGTCAACTGCCCTGGTGATGTTTCTTTCTCCCTTTTTTTGCCCACCCCCTAGGAGGGTTAGAGAGAGTCCTGATGCTGTGCCAGCACTGCTCAGCATCTGACACAACACTGGTGTGATACCACTGCTGTTCTAGCTATAAGTGCAGAGCGGAGCACTGTATGGGCTTCTGCAGGGAAAGTTAACATCCCAGCCAGACCCAGTACACCGGACCACTGCAGAAATCTTTTTGCATATCTCACAGCTCATCCAGGGACAGAGATTGGGTAATTACTGCCTCGTTTATGAGTTCTGCCTCTTCCCCCTTCTCTTATCATGATGGTCCTGCCTTGTCCACATCTTCCTCCTTCCCCTTCTTAGTAGGAGTTTCTTCCTTTACTAAGCAAGCTGACTTTCACATCCATTGTTTCTTCTTCTGTATAGGGGCAACTGATTCGTTCTGCACTGGGCACTGGTTTGTTCTCTGGTTCAATTGCAGTGCCTGTCACTGGGGTTGGAGTAGCCATTCGGCCTGTCAGGGGTAGTGGAGCAGACATTGTTGCAGGGGTTGGAGTGGCTGCAGGGCTTGTCACAGGGTTTGGAGTAGCAGCAGGGCCCATTGTGGGAGTTGGATTAGTGTTGATTGTGGCTTGGTAAGCATAGGCCAAGCCCCAGCGTGTTGCAGTGATTTGTGTCTTTGGAACTGCCAGGGTGATTACAAACCTTTTTCAAGAATTCTGCCAGTTTTTTAGGATTCTGCACTTGTACAGGGATAAAGTTCAAAAGTACTGGAGGTGCCCGCTGCTCTAGATACCTGCCCATATCCTGCCACACTCCCTGCCCCTCATAACTATCCTGCCTCAGGACAGATATCTGGATGGCATTCTTAAATAGTTATTTAATCTTAGAAATAAATAAATAAATAAATAGAATCAGGAGACATAAAAATTGGAACATGCTGGTTTGAACATCCCAAGGATATTTAAAGTTTTAAAGAGCTATCGTAACCAGTCTGGAGGAGAAGGGGAAGGGGAAGGAGAAAGGGGGGGTGGAGAAGTAGAGAAGGTACCCCCCCCCCCCCGTCTCCCGTCTCCCCCATAGATTAGGTCCCTGAGGAGAAAAGGTAAATGGTGTAATTATTAATAGTCTCTGAGAGATGGTTCCTGAAGTACAGAGATGACAGCAATGCAGAGTACAAATACCAGATTAGTCTCATGACTAGTAATTTTATCATATCATAAGCCAGTGTTACACAGTACAGCTAAATGATAATATTAAACCAGCCCCCAGAAACGATAAACAGTGCAACAGGGAGCATAGGCAGCAAGTAAGGTGTTATATAGCATTACTCTGAGAACAAGCACAGCAACTCTGAGAACAAAAATATCAACACCGTAACCAGCAACTATGAAACTGATATAATGCTTATAAGAGTTTTTTTTTGTTGTTGTTGTTTTTTTTAACAGTGTCTCATCAGATCTGTCATTATCTCAACCCTTCAGACCCCACTTTCTGTGCCAAAAGGACTGTTGTGGTTCATCTGGCAGGCTGCTAATCATCACACAGCTGTTTGTTCACTCCCTCCACCCACCGATAGTGGGATGGGGGAGAGAATTTAAAAGAAAAAAAGGATAAAAGCCATGGGTTGAGATAAAAACAGTTTAATAGGACAGAAAAGGAAGGGGAAAATAATGTTAATAATTATGATAAAGGAATATTCAAAACAAGTGATGCACAATGCAATTGCTCACCACCTGCTGACCAATGCCCAGTCAGACCCTGAGCAGCAGCACCTACCCCTTGGACAGCCCCCCTAGTTTTATTGTTCAGCATGATGTTTTATGGTATGGAATATCCCTTTGGCCACTTTGGGCCAGCTGTCCTGGTTGTGTACCAGCTTATTGTGCACCCCCAGCCTCCCTGCTGGTAGGGTGGTTTGAAAAGCTGAAAAGTCCTTGACTCTATGTAAGCACTGCTCAGCAATGCCTAAAACATCAGTGTGTTATCAAAATTATTCAAAATAAATCCAGAACATTGCACCATACCAGCTGATAGGAAGAAAAATAACTCTATCCCAGCCAAAACCAGGACAATATTTTTTCATTTTTCTTGTTTAGTAGTCTCTGGAGCAGATTTTGGGCCTTCAAATGACTCCATTTATGTTAAGTGGCAAATGATCATAAAAGCCAACTTTGGTTTACAATCAATGTGTGAAGAACTGGCTCCCAAAACGTTAATCATTTGTGTTTTCTGGAAAGTATAACCTATTTTGGAAACCAGAATCCAGTTCATCTCCCTGTTTGCACTAGCAGCCAACTTGGAGACTACACCATGCCACAGACATGCACTGGAAAACTTGACATTCTCACAAAGCTATTTTTTGTGTTAAAAAGTGTGTTTAAGTGTGTAAAAAAGCAAATGTTTCAAAGCAGTGTTTTCCAGGTATGTTCTGATCACTATGAAATTCATTCTTTCTCTGATAGTGATAACCTCTTCCGATCTGCACAAACATGGAGTGATATGGGTAGTTCCCAATACAGATCATGTGTGTACAAGATTTTTCTTTGTGTGAGTACAAAGCTTCTTTTAACATTCAACTTCTCTCTTTTCTAGGCCATTTTCCTCATGTTCTCGTCAACAATTGTAAATGAGTTGGATAAAAGATATTTATGATAACCGTTTCTAATTCTTTAAAGAATCACTTCAGTTTTTATTTATCTCTGTACTTGGTTTTGTTAGGGAATGTATGGCTGCATGAGTGACGAAGATTTAGGAGACTTTTTTTTATAAAAGAAAAAATGGAGAATGGAGAGTTACTGATTTTTCCCACTCTATTGCATTACTTCATGTTGCAATAAGTCTGTCCATCTATTGCAAAATATCTCTTCTGTTTGGGTGTATGTTTTAAAGCTAATCCGTTCATTAATGAGAAAAGGATTTCTATCTGTGATGTGAGCATTTCCCCTCTCATCTATGATTTGCAATTATACATTGACATAAATTTCAGCCCTGCAAACACAAACCAGTGGAGAAACATACAGACTTCAGATTCACCAGCACTGGGGGCTTGCAGTGATCAGGATTGCTTTATTTATGCAAAACCTTAATGAAGATTGGTTCTTGTAAAGAGACAACCCTGGAAGCTGTCATGGTGTTACAACTAAGTAGAGGCCTGCTTGTGACAGGAATTTGAGTACTGCAGGTGTTGCAGTGCCTTGTGCATGCTTTGGTACTAGCCTCATGCAGGGTGGTCCAGGAGCAGCCACAGAAACAGCCCTTTACTTTATGCATTCAGCAAGAGGGGAGTTGCTAATGTGCCTCAGTGGGCCCAGTGCTGGCAGTACTGCAGATGTCCCCTTTGGGTCCCAGCGGGTTGTTCAACCTTGGGGTTTCAATGACAGTGGAAATCCTTCCACCCTTCACTCTCTAGAGTTTAGGATCTGCATATAACAGTGAAATGCAGCAGAGCATTTTAATAGTAAGCATGTCAACACATAAAATAAACACTCTTGATTACTGAAACAGAGTTTTGGATGGTTTTAGGATAGATTCATAAAACACTAATTTGATTTTATTTTCTGTACTTTTTTTTTTTTTTAGTTATGAAGATGGTCAAGTGGGTGATACAAGTATAAATACACAGGAACCAAACATTCATAAAGAGATTCTTCGAGTCATTGGCAATCAAACTGCTACTGGTTAAAAGGACCACTCTTATTTAATTGATGTGATTTGGAATCCTTCCTCAGTCTCAAAGCTGGATTTTGAACTGAAGAAGATGCAAAAACTAATTTATTATTATTATATTCTAAGTAAATTAACCCTTTGAATACTTACTGCTTTCTTACTTAGTATTTCTTATCTCATCAAAATAACTGAGATGGTATGAATTAGCAACTGTAGAGGTGCAGTCTGTTAATATACTATAATTAATAATAATTAAACAGGCATTTGGGTTGCTTACAATAAACAGACTTTAAAAAAGAACCTCTGGGCTGATAATGTTATGTTAAACTCTTCTGGAAGTTTTAGTACTGTATACTGGTATTTTAAATTTAAAATGATTGAATTATAAGCAAGAGAGAAGATTTTATAGCAGAGAACCTGTATTATATAGGATACTTTGCAATATGTAAAATATTATCATATTTAAATACAATAAAAGGTTGTCTGGAACATGTCAAATTAAAGAGATTGGTTATCTGCAGCTATATTTGATTAATTTTATTTTACAGAGGTACAGCCAGGATTTAGAGTTAAAGGTTACAATGACTACATTTTTGGCATAATGAGTGAAACAAAGAAAAATAATGACTGTGATGGTGTATGTTTAGTTTTCTTTATCCTCTCTGGAAACACTGTCTTATCCATTAAGCAGCTCAATTATTTTATTTTTTGATTAAACAAGCTTAGCAAACACCTGGAAATCCATAAGCGGTTAAATTTTTAGAAATTTGTTTTTTATATATTAGATTTTACAGTTTCTACAGATCAACAAGGTTCTTTACTGTTTTCATCTTAATGCCAGTGAGACTGCTCTGTGTTTAAATTTAGTCACATAGGCAAAAGTACCTGCTTAATTAGGACTTGAACATGAAAGGGTTGATTGTTAGTAAATCAGAAAATGCAAACAAGTGCAAAAATGCAAAATTTTACTGAATTTGTGAAATATTTTTATTAGTTTATTCCTAAGGGGGAAAAACAAAAACAAACAAACAAACAAAAACAGTTCAAATCTCTGTCCTCTTAAGCTAAAAACTGTTGTGTTTTTTTTCCAAGTGAGCATGATGTCAACACAGGTTGTGGCTTAACCCGGCCGGCAGCTAAGCACCACACAGCCATTTGCTCACACTCTCCCCTCCCTCTCTGGGATGGGGAAGAGAAACAGGAAAATGAAGCCTGGGGGTTGAGATAGAGACAGTTTATAAGGACAGGAAAAAAAAAAAAAAATAATGATAATAGTACTACTACTAACAATGTGTACAAAACAAGTGATGAACAATGCAATTGCTCACCACCCGCTGACCGATGCCCAGACTATCCCCGAGCAGCCGGCCCCCCAACACCCCAGTTGAGATAGAGACAGTTTATTAAGACAGAAATAATAATAATAATAATGATAATAGTACTACTACTAAAAAAGTACTACTACTAATAATAATGTGTACGAAACAAGTGATGTACAATGCAATTGCTCACCAATTATAATCACCAGTGATAGGACCCACGGGAACGGTGTTAACCTGAGGCAGGGGAGGTTGAGGCTGGACATCAGGAAGAGGTTCTTCACTGAGAGGGTGGTCGCACACTGGAACAGGAACTCCAGGGAAGTAGTCACTGCATCAAGTCTGTCTGAATTTAAGAAGTGATTGGACTGTGCACTAAGTTACATGGTCCAAAATTTTGGGTAGACCTTTGTGGTGCCAAGAGTTGGACTTGATGATCCACATGGGTCCCTTCCAACTCGGGATATTCTGATTCTATGATTCTATGACCACCCGCTGACCGATGCCCAGCCTATTCCTGAGCAGCCGATCCCCCCTCCCCGACCAGCCACCCCTATATATTCTTTAGCATGACATCAGATGATATGAAATACCCCTTTGGCCAGTTTGGGTCAGCTTTCCTGGGTCTGTCCCCTCCCAGCTCCTGCTGCACCCCCAGCCTGCCCGCTGGCAGAACAGAGCGAGAAGCTGAAAAGTCCTTGGCTTAGTGTAAGCACTGCTCTGCAACAAGTAAAACAAGTAACAGTGTGTTATCAACATTAGTCTCATCCTAAATCCAAAACATAGCACTCTAACAGCTACTGGGAGGAAAATTAACTCTCTCCTAGCTAAAACCAGGACATATATCCACCCCTTATTCCATACCATTTATGTCTTGCTCAGGTTACACCCTTTCCAATAGATTCCAATTGACCACCATTTTCATTTATAATATATATATATAGAATGTCCACTGAGTTTTCATAGTCCATGACTGACTTCAGGCTCCATCTGTCATTGCAGTCTTTCAGTGCAGAAGAGATGGTGTGTGATGCTGGAATGTCACACGTTGAAGCCTGTTCTCATTCCACTGCATCACTTTGTTTGTCCAATTCTATTAAAATTCATTCATCAGTATCTGCGTGGTTGTTACTGTGATACCATTAATAGGACATTGACATATAGGAATCATAGTAGTGATGACATACAGTATTATATAATTAACATAATACAGTCCAACTCATGGGCTTCTTTCACCCAGTATTAAATCCCCTTGAGGTACACACCGGACCTCCCCATTCTTTTGCATTACCCACCAAGTGCATCCAGGTCCCTGAGCAAAAGCAATCCCA
>NW_023304436.1:57450-89919 GCF_011077185.1 Oxyura jamaicensis | reverse complement strand
GACGAGGATTAGAGGGGCCCTGCCTCCAGCCAGGGGGAGGAAAGGGATAATCGCGTTTATTGGACTGTGTGGATTCGATGGCCTGGCACATCAGACGCACAGAAGTATAAGGCTTTAGTAGACACTGGTGCACAATGTACTCTAATGCCATCAAGCTATACAGGGCCAGAGCCCATCAGTATTTATGGAGTGACGGGGGGATCCCAGCAGTTAACTGTATTGGAAGCTGAAGTGAGTCTAACTGGGAATGAGTGGCAAAAACACCGTATTGTGACTGGCCCGGATGTTCCATGCATCCTTGGCATAGACAACAACCCGTAACAGAGGTAAGCACTTACACAAGTGGCAAAAAACACATTTTTCCTGGCTAAGGTCCCACATGCAGACCGGAACCCAGGCATGTTGTTATAGCAAGCAAGTGGGAAATCTGCTTGTGCTGTAGATAAAAGGAGGATTGCTCCCACGCTGTTTGACAAGAAAATTTTGTCCTCACTAAATAGTTTATGTCAGAATTTTGCAACGTTCAGTTCTGCAAAACAGTCCATTCCATAGTTGCTTCACTCTTGCTTCACGCATATGAAAAGTATGAGGGAGCTACAGAACCAGACCCTGTATTCTAGCTAAGCAAGCTCACGAAAAAAGCTACAAAAGCCCTCCAGCATTGTTTCCGTTGTTTCTGCTGCAGAAGTAATCTATATCTTCTTCTTTATTTTTATTTTTATTTTTTTGTTTTAGAACTAGATATCACATTTTCTTCATTATTTGCAATGTTAGTAATAGGGAAAGAAATCCATGAAGATTCAGCGGGGCTGGTTTTAGGAGGATTCATATTCATTTTTAGGATTCATATTCTAGAGAGCTATACTCCAAATAGATGATATAAGGAACTGGCTAGGTATAAAAGTGTTGCGTTAAGGGGTGTAGCCCATTAACCATTATGAGTCTGGTCGGATTCAGGGTACTGAACTATCACAATAACAGATTCACCAATAACACATTAACTTTTATGGGTCTGGTTGGATTCAGAGCACTGAACTACCATGGTCATGGATTCACCAGTAACGTATAACCACCCTTACTCTAGTCGCATTCAATGAGAACTATCACGGCTAGGAACAATGCAGTTAAGTGCAATTTATTACAGCAACAGGTACACAGGTTCTTTGGATTGCTGGCGATAGTTACTGTCTGCAAAAGCAAGCTAGCATGCATGAAATACACAGGTGCGCAGCCTGGAAATTAATGTGTTAAAAGGCACAAAGACTCTATAGAGATTTCTAAGTTTCTGCAGAGACACACAGTATAACCAAGTGTTCAAATCTCACCCAAAGGCGTCCCAATGGGGGGGAAGAGGGGCTCAGCCCGTCAGCTGATCCCAGGAGTCAGGAGGTCCTCGGGATGGTGTATTCCCTCCGGATGGTATCTCCCCTGACGCTGGTATCTTCCCCAACATCCCCCCTCTCTTAAGCCAATTTATATTATTTTCTATCTTTTAGGTGGAGCTTAAGTGACTCTAGTCAAGCATATCTTAGTAATGATTGGTGAAAAATTTTCCCGTCTCTGTTTAAAGGAATAGGCTCCGAGAAATTCAGAGCGCATGCTCAGTGAGGGGTGGTCGAACCTTGGAGGCGGGTAAATTTTGGGATGGAGGTGTGTTTTGGTAAAATAATGATATTATAATGAGCAAAAGTACACTAGAGTGCAGCATTTGTCAAAACATGACAGATCATTGGCTCAGGGTAGCAAAAAGTGCAGCTTATCAGTCTTGGTGTACACAAGAACAATCGAGTCCCCACCTGGTCACAGAGGCTAGCCGTGGTGTCTCCACTCCGCTCTACGCTCCGTGCTGTTCCTTAGAGCTAGCACACCAGGTTCCCCCAGCGCAATAGCATCTAAGGTTGGAAGCCTAGGGAATGCTCAGGTAATGCAGTTACGCCCTACCCTGAAAGCCACTTCAATGCTGTACATTTTCTTGAAAATGTGAATATTAGTTTTATTTTCCTAGTTACTTTAGGCAATTGCACCACATCATCCACCCCATGACTATAGTCACTCAAGCTTCACGACATTTGGAATATGTCAGGGATATCACATACATTCTTGGGACAAGGTTTATCGAGTGTATGTACATTGTGTAGGGATGCTAAACGTTTCATCATAATCCAGAGTTTAACATACAAACTAAAAGCATAATACAATGAGTATTAACAAAACAACAACAGGGTGAAGCATCTTATTGAAGACTCCGGTGGCAGCTGGTGACCATTCAAACAAAGTGTCCCACCAACGGTGTCTTTCATCTCTCTTTACCCTTTCCATCACTCAATGCATTTCTTGTATATCATGATGGATAGTAATCAGAGTCTTTTGTCCATTTTCTCGAACTTGTTTCATCAGCCGCTTCAAGTCCTCATGGATCAGCAATTTCTTCACCAAGGTGAGGTTCATTCCAATAGGAGTAGGCAGAAGATTGATAAGAGGTGACAGGAGCTGAGTAACTAAAATCACATCCTAGAATTTTGGTAAAATTACAAACATAAATATCAGAGTGATTACTGGTATCTACAATAGTATTATCTATGACTATAGAATCACAATGGGTTCTCATGCAAACACAGCGTTTCCCAATATATACAAGTACAGTTTCAAGGGTTTCATTAGGATGTATCTCAAAGTGGCAAATATTTTGTTCAGTGTCAAGACAAAAGTCTTGGGCTTAGAGCGTGTTACTCTCACAGATGAAGCCTTTTTGTTCATGCACAGTATGTGCATTCACATCAATTGTTTGCCACTTTCCTCCCTTTTGATGGGCCCATACTTTATGCTCCTTAGGATAAAGTATAGTGTCGTTATGACTGAGTCCTAATGCAATGATTGGATATACATCGTATACGGTGGCATTACTTATGGTAAGTATAAAGGCAACAATTTTATCATTTTCTGCATAGTAGGTAAGGTTGACGAATTGCCACCATGCTTGAAACTCCTTTTCAAATTCTGAAGCATTATGCCAAATCAATTTTTGATTTTCAGTGGGCAAAGTTCCTCTTTCTCCCTCTCTAATAATAGCTGCTGCTACAGATTGTATCCATAACTGCTCTTGGATGCAGCTTAAGGCAAGGGGGGTATTGCTTTGAGTTTTTCCAAGGGCGTTTACAATTAATTGACAATCATTTTCTTCAATTTGTTCCCAATGGGGTAAAAACATCTGATAGAAGCCATTGATTTGCTCCTAAGGCCAATAAGGATGATTTTATTGGTCGTTCAATAAAAGGTCATAGTAGTAGCAGTTATTGACCTATTTGACCTATTTGACCTATTGACCTAATGACCTATTCTTAGGTCATAGTAGTAGCAGTTATTCTACTCATTAGGACCTCAGCATCAAAGCTATTTAATATACCTAATCCTGTTCCCAATAACCCAGTTGCATCCCGTGGCATGCGCCGAGATTGTTTCAGAGAACGTCCATGTTACCATGCTAACCAGCTGGTGTAGGCAGTTTCTCAAAAAGGTGGTACATTTTGAGTTAATTTCTGAGATATTAATGCGCAGCACTAGCTCTACCCTTTTTAGGGACCAGCTAGGGTTAAAGAGAATTTGTTGTTGTCCCACATTTTTAATTATGTAAGGACCTGTGTTGAAGAGGGAGTTAGACCAATAGGAGGCCGAGTTGGTTCATTTTCAAATATCTGCGGGGGCAGAGGCTTCTTATCCTTTGCAGTCAATGAAGATGTTTCTGTATTGATCATAAATTCAAATAGCAATTCTGTGCCTCTGTAACCCCAGAGACAGTACACAAGTATAGGTTTGGTGAAAGTAAAATTGTACCAGCAATCCAAATTTGTTTCAGTTATTTTGGTACAATCAGTACTATAATTTTGTGGTCTGGTAGAATCAGCATAAACTGTCTTAATCTCAGTTGGCCTATTATAAGTGGATCCATTAGCTTTTCGGCAACCGATTTGTATTGTCTGGCCAGACGTGGCTTGAAGTTCAGCCATTCTTAGAGAATCGTTCCAACTCCATTCATCTTTGGAAAATATTTTACTCCCATGTAAAACTAAAATAGAGAGATTTAGGTCCTTTTTGTTTTGAGATGTTCCAGTGATTGTGCTATACTGTGACAATGCATGGTTAGATGTCATGGTGAAACACCTCAGCTCTGTGCACAACCAGAGTAGCTAAGTTTCCTTTAAAGTCTGTAATTGCATCAAGGTCAGGGTAAAGCATAGCATTATTAATCCAAACGGTTGATTCATCATCCTCCAGCTGTCCATACACAGATGTGTTGGGTCTGTCTGGGATGGAGTCACCTTTCCCTGCAGCAGCCCACACAGTGCTGTGCTCTGCACTCATAGCTGGAACAGCACTGGTATCACTCCAGTGTTGTGTCTATTGCTGCATAGTGCTGGCACAACATCAGGACTCCCTCCAAGCCCCCAAGAGCCAGCAGGCTGGGGGTGGGCAATTGATGGGGAGGGGACATCACCAGAGCAGCTGACCTAAACCAACCAAAGGGATATTCCATAACACCTGATGTCACACTCAGCAATAAAAGGGGGGCTCTCGTGGGGGAGGGTCTCTCCTGAACAACTGGTACGCGTTTTGAGGCCCTGCTTCCTGGGACGTGGCCGAACATCGCTCGTTGATGGGAAGTAGAGAATAACTTTTTTTTTCTTTCTCTCTGTGCTTCCACGCGGCCTTGTTGTTTCTTTTATTTCTTTTTCTCCCCATTCCCCTTCCCTTTAATTAAATCATTCTCATCTCAAACCTCAAGCTCTTTGTGTTGTCTTTTCTCCCCCTTCCTCTTTGAGGATGGGAGGAGTGAGAGAGCGATTGTGGTGGAGCTCGGCTGCCCACTCGAGTAAAACCATCACAGCAGATCACTCAGGATTCCTTTGAACACAAAAGAAAATAAAATATGCTTGGTTGTATTCAACCGGCAGGGTTAGAAAGAGGGTGAAATAACAATCTTTGACTTCCCATGTGTAGACGTATTTGGGAGTAGTTAGCAACATTGCTACTGTTAGATGCACAGAAGGCTTTCACTATCTGCCATGTTTGGAACTGTGGCAGTCAACGGTGTAAGCATTTAACTGTCTGTAATCCACTGTAAAATGCCATTGCCTGGTTGGTTTCTTTACCGGCCACACAAGTGAATTGTAAGGTGAATGAGTCCTTTTAATAATGCCTCTTTCTTCCAATTCTGTTACCATCCCGTCAATTCCCATAAGTGCTGCTGCTGACAACAGATATTGCCGAACATTAGTGATTTTAGTGGGGGTTAAGGGTAGGAATGTTTGTAACAGACTCAATCTCACTGTGCCTGAATCCCTTTGATGTGTCACGGAACTCCACACAGTTCCATCAGGGAGTTTCCACATATGGCCACCCACTATGTCACATCCTAAAATATTAGTATATTTGTACTGGGTCTAGCTGGGATGTTAACTTTCCCTACAGCAGCCCATACAGTGCTGCGCTCTGCACTTGGAGCTAGAACAGCAGTGGTATCACACCAGTGTTATGTCTGCTGCTGAGAAGTGCTGGCACAGCATCAGGACTCTCTCTAACCCTCCTAGGGGGTGGGCAAAAAAGTGAGAAAGAAACATCACCAGGGCAGCTGACCTAAACCAACCAAAGGGATATTCCATACCATATGATGTCACACTCAAGAATTGTGATAAATGATTAAGTCCCAAATAGGATTTTTGTGATTTATTAAGCGAATAGAGGCAAACAGCGCTGGGTGCACCGGGAGTCTCTGCTCTACCAGGACGCACACCTGTTACATCAGGTGGCTGATTTTTATGCTCCTAGACTAATACATATTCATCACTATTCCTAGAAAAGGCGGGGTTATTATAATTAGTTCCTGGAATCCAAACCCTCTCTGGATGCATGCGCAGCAGTCTCTGCTGGTTTTTCTGGGGGTCTCTTGTGCTGAAGGCTCGTAGTCTTCTTCCCAGGCTTTGTCCTTCGGTCGTCCTTCAACTCCCCCTTTCTCCTTATTTGGTGGATCTCTTTGCTGGTTATCAGAGGCTTGCGCAGCATCCCATGCAAAAGTCAGCAGTTTCCTAAAAAAACTCCTTGGTCCTCTTATCTCCCAGACTCGAGTCTCAATGTTCGCCCTTCAAACCCTCTATTTCCACAAATTGCTGGATCGTTCCTTTGCATGATACAAGTTCTTGATACAAGAACTATGTACACTAATCACTCTGTTTTTCTTAAATAGGAGTTTATATTTCATCATGCGGCCCTAGCATTGTTCCATACTGACACGAATCAAATAAACACATTTCACAAATAAAAGGTGGAAAAAGGAAGAAGAGGGGAGGGGTGGGCTCTCGTTGCGAAAACGTCTGTCCTCCCAAACACCGGCTACGTGCGTTGAGGCCCTGCTTCAAGGACGTGGTCAAGCATCGCTCATTTGTAGGAAGCAGAATGTAATTTCTTTCCTCTGCACTTCCACATAGCCTTTACTTGTTTTGTTTTGTTATTCCCTTTCCCCCTCCCTCTTCCCCTTTCCCTTTTTTTCCTTTAGTTGAATTATTTAATTAATAATATTTCCTTAATAATTATTATTTTTTTCCTTTAATTAAATTACCCTTGAGATCAACCCGTGAGTTGTTCTTTCCTTGACTTCTTCCCCTCCTCATCTGAGTAGGGGGAGTGAGAGAGCGATCATTGTGTTCAGCTGCCTAGCACGGTAAAAACACCACAATATGCTGCACTGACTAATACTTCAACAACTGGTTAATTTTTGTTCCTCTGGAAACCAGAGTGAAATTTTTGCGGTGGGGTATTGTTTTTCCACACCATCGATTCCCATGAATTTAACCCTGCATCGACCAGCTGTTATACTCAAGGTCTGTGCTGTCTCATGTGTAATTATTGACATTTGGGCCCCGGTGTCAATAAGAAAATTTACCTATATCTTTCGATGTCCAACAGGAATGGCAAGATAGGGTCAGAGTGTTTATTAGAGAGCCATTTAATTGCTAATACCCACTGAGCAGGGCGGCTCACTGCCCTCCCCGGAGATAGGAGTTTTTTTTGCTGAGATTCTGCTTTGTCAATTAGGCTTGGTGCTGAAGGTTTACTTTCCTTATGGACTGTTTTATTTTCTGTTAGGCAGTTCTCCCCATCTGGAATATTTTTCTTACCCAGAGATCGGACTAATGTACAGAGGTCCTCGATAGAGGCACCACGCAAGAATGGTCAGGGTGCACCCAAAGGTAGGGCCTTACGCCACAACTTACCCTGTTGCTTATTAGGTTTGAACCTCTCTTTGAGTTTGGGGTATCTGGGATTTTGCGTGTGGATTTGGTGGACTTGCCAAGGGTGGTCTTGGGACTTAATACTGGATGAACTAATCCAGCCCATTCAGCGTCCCTACTTATCTATGTCTTGTACAAATTCACTCCAGGTGGGAATGGGGGAGTTCGGATTTTGCCTACAACCACGATCATCATCCCTACGAGCAGCTTGTATGAGATCCTGGGTATTTGCTACAAACATCTTAAGACAATCAGGGAGTCCACGGATGAGAGGGGTTAATCGAGCTGGGTCAATAGGAGCTAACATCGGGGATTTCCTGAATTCATCTCTTTCATATATCGCCTGAATGCAGGCTGCTTTCTGTACTGCTACAGCCAGGTCAGAATAGCTTGTGGCTCTAATTTCCAGGGGCTCCCCTCTCTCCTGGGGATCTGTACCACCTGCCCAGTATGCTGCCCGTGCAGTTATAGAGCAATTATGGTCTCCTGGTGTGGTGGTTAAAAATACTCCAGGTCCCCAAAAGCCTCCTGCCTCTTCCTCACTCAACATAATTCAATCTCCTCCTTCAAGAGAAACTCGCCACACATAATCAACTTCCGATTCCCCTGACCACCTTGAGAACTTCTGTATTTTAACCAACTCTGCCAGTGACCATGGAATCGTTCGCACACTAGTGCGGATTTCATCATCATCATCAACAGTGGTCTCAGTTTTAACCAAAGGTCTCAAGGAAATCGATTGAGGTTCAGAATCAGCAATCTCTTTGACTTCATCATCACTGTCAAACCAGAAATCACCATCCCAGCTTTCAGGGTCTGCACTATGCAGCATTCAATGAATCTGCTTAACCGGAGCAGAAGGCTGTACTTTATTTAACAGATGACTAACCCTCTCCAACAATTGTTTAAGATGATTATTCTCAATCAAAAGTTTATCATTTTCATTCAAAAGTTTATCCACTCTGATTCCTAATGTTTTTCCCGTCTCCCTTTCAAAGGCCAATGATGACTTCAACACCTCATTCTCTGATTTCAAAGCTGTATATTCCACATCAGATATCAGTTTGGGAGCAGGAGTTTCTTTAGCTTCTTGCTGAGCACAAGACAAACAGGCATCTAACATAACACAAATCACACCTTTACCCTTTCATTGTCTGATCTTTCATGAAGCCTGACTGTGAAATGTGTTCATTTGATTTGTGTCAGTATGAAATAATGCTAGGGCCGCATAATGAAATGTAACTTTCTATCTAAGAAAAACAGAGTGATTAGTGTACATAGTTCTTGTAACATGCAAAGGAACGATCTAGCAATTTGTGGAAATAGAGGGTTTGAAGGGCGAACATTGAGACTCGAGTCTGGGAGATAAGAGGACCAAGGAGTTTTTTTAGGAAACTGCTGACTTTTGCATGGGATGCTGCGCAAGCCTCTGATAACCAGCAAAGAGATCCACCAAATAAGGAGAAAGGGGGAGTTGAAGGACGACCGAAGGACAAAGCCTGGGAGGAAGACTACGAGCCTTCAGCACAAGAGACCCCCAGAAAGACCACCAGAAACTGATACGCATGCGTGCGGAGAGGGTTTGGATTCCAGGAACTAATTATAATAACCCCGCCTTTTCTAGGAATAGTGATGAATATGTATTAGTCTAGTAGCATAAAAATCAACCACCTGATGTAGTAGGTGTGTGTCCTGGTGGAGCAGAGACTCCCGGCGCACCCAGCGCTGTTTGCTTGTCTCTATTCGCTTAATAAATCACAAACTTTGATTAAAATCCTATTTGGGACTTAATCATTTATCTCACTGACACTGCTCAATATTTTCTATCACTTTCTCTTGATTTTTCCAAAATTTTTGGGCCCACTCTTTCCCCACCTGGGAAGGAAAACATTTTACTTTTAGCAGCAGTTTGTCCATAGCAATCCTGCTGACTATGCCAATTTCTCTGTCGCGTTAAGGGGTGTAGCCCATTAACCGTTATGGGTCCGGTCAGATTCAGGGTACTGAACTATCACAATAACAGATTCACCAATAACACATTAACCTAGCCATGGTGTCTCCACTCCACTCTACGCTCCGTGCTGTTCCTTAGAGCTAGCACACCAGGTTCCCCCAGCGCGATAGCATCTAAGGTTGGAAGCCTAGGGAACATTCAGGTAATGCAGCTACGCCCTACCCTGAAAGCCTCTTCAATGCTGTACATTTCCTTGAAAATGTGAATATTAGTTTTATTTTCCTAGTTTAGGCAATTGCACCACAAAAAGAGAAGATGGTAAGGTCTCATACCTTTAGGAGATGAAAATATCCCCAATGGCTGACCCATTGCTTACCACAAAGAGGTAACAGGATTGATTTAAAGACCTCCAAAAGGCAAGGCCATTTAATGAAAAAGAAAAATCTTGTTTATTTGAGAAAGTTGTAGCAAACAGACATTTAAAATGGAAACTTTGTGCTACCCACAGCCCATGGAGGGTGGACTATTAATTGTTAATCCATCTCTGGTGCTTCACAGGAAAGGTGGGAGAAGGAAACAAATACATTTTGGTTTAGCTTATTTCTAAGCAGCTGTTCAGTGGGATGGAGAGGGTGAATTTTGCCTGGTCCTTCCAGAAGACTTCTGAAAAAAGGAAGCACAGGAATTGGTGATGGTTTATGAATTTCGCATTTCTTCCTTCTTTGGTTTTGGACCTAATTCCAAGATGACTGTCTGGGTCCATGTGGGTTCATTGCAGCAACTAATATTTTTCTGTTAAACCTAGAGCTAGACAACCCAGTGAAATCTCTCATCTTCTCTTGCTGTGACCACTGGACCTCCTGTTGTGAGTCTGCAGTGTGGTGGTTTTGCCGTGCTAGGCAGTTGAACACCACAACCGCTCTCTCACTCCCCCTCCTCAGATGAGGAGGGGAAGAAGTAAAGAACAACTCACGGGTTGAGATAAGGATGATTTAATTAAAGAGGGGAAAATATATATATATATAATTAAGGAAATATTATTATTAATTAAACAATTTAACTAAAGGGAAAAAAGGGAAAGGGGAAAAGGGAGGGGGAAAGGGAATAACTAAACAAAACAAGTAAAGGCTATGTGGAAGTGCAGAGGAAAGAAATTACTCTCTACTTCCCACAAATGAGCGATGCTTGACCACGTCCTTGAAGCAGGGCCTCAACGCATGTAGCCGGTGTTCGGGAGGAGGACAGACGTTTTCGCAACGAGAGCCCACCCCTCCCCTCTTCTTCCTTTTTCCACCTTTTATTGCTGAGTGTGACATCGTATGGTATGGAATATCCCTTTGGTTGGTTTAGGTCAGCTGCCCTGGTGATGTTTCTTTCCCACTTTTTTGCCCACCTCCTAGGAGGGTCAGAGAGAGTCCTGATGCTGTGCCAGCACTGCTCAGCAGCAGACACAACACTGGTGTGATACCACTGCTGTTCTAGCTCCAAGTGCAGAGCGCAGCACTGTAAGGGCTGCTGCAGGGAAAGTTAACATCCCAGCCAGACCCAGTACATGCAGTCAAGTAAGAACCAGGAAGCTTCAAACCAACCAAGCTGACATCAGAAAGCTGAACAAGTCCAAACTGTTAACACATTTGAAAAAAAAAAAAAAAAAGAAAAAAAAGGCTGTTCTCCATTTCTTAGCATTTTACCAGCAAGAAAGGGCATACTTTGGGGGAGACAAGAGACATATCCAAAGCTATTGAACCCAGAGTTTACTGGGTGATGCACTATGGTCTGTGCAATGCAGTAGATGAAATCAAATGACTGACCTAGTGGCTCTTCCCTGGCTCTAATGCTACAGATGTTAAGCATATTGCAGTCATTATTGCTTTGGTGAAGTACAGGAAAATCCATAACAATCTGTAGAGAATAGGGCAGATGGTGGGGTTGCAAACTATAAGAGAGCCAAATAGACTCCTCTGCCACCGAAGTAGATGGCATTTTATCACTTGAGAGGATTTGCTTTTTAAACACATGCTCATGATGCTTTCTGCTGAATCATATTTTTCTGTCAATCTTTTGAAACCAAATTGCATGACTCGGATGAAACCTACAGCATGTACAAAATTAACTACAGCATTAGCACTTAGTTTACTGATGCTCATTATATTGGGATGTTTTCCAGAACAGATGAGAGCTATGCTGGCTTGGGCATGGCCCCAGACAGACACTAGAGACTGAACATGAGAACTGTCAAGGAGCAAAACATGTTTCTTTCTCTCCCATCTCACCATTCTCCATCACTCAGAGAAAACTGCAAGTGGGATATTCTCAAGCCACATTCCCCTCTTGTCCCCCTACTCTTTTTCCCTGTGGTTAAAGCCACACACACAGTAACTAACTAATTTCAACTTTCAGCAAAATACCTGATTGCTACAGCTACTCCAGGTAGCACAGGCAAAGCCTGAAGACCTTCTCAACAGCAGAGATTAAAGATTCAACATGGACAGAGGCACAACTCACCTTGACTGCCTGGACAAGGAGTGGTAAGTTATGAAATGCAAGAGAAAAACAGTAAATGCATTTTCAAGGACAGAGAAGAAAAAGATTCTTCCCACCCAAATTTCCTCAGCCTTCATCTTGTTTGCTGTTATTTTTAGTGAAAAAAGACATTTGCTGGCATCACTACATCTAAGGAATTTAAGGGTAGTTTACTGAGGTGTCTTTTTTATTGTGGAAAGGCTGGAAATGGACTAAGAGGAAGGGGTGGTCACTGAGTGCCATAATGACAATTATCAGAAGACTTTTGGGAAGCATGGTTTACGAGCATGGAAATTGGTGTTTCTGCTGACATGACATCACAGAAACATTGAAAGGGTTTAACACTTGAGTTTATAAGTGGAAGATGTTTGCTACATCATCCTGGAGGTGTGAAAGATTTCATATATTTCTAATTTTTCAGGACTGCTCCCAGAAAAGAAGAAGAAAAAAAAAGGTAAAAAAGTCACTGTCAAAGTCAATGTCTTACAAATCTGCAAAGCAAAACTTCCCCCAACAGAGCTTTTACTTTCTTTTCCTGCTTAACTTGTCATTTTTGGAGAATTGATTTCATAGGATGCAGCACTAACCAGGTGACTGAAGCCTTTGCACTTATTTCATTCAGGGAGTAATGGCAAGGGTTTTGTTAATCTGGACTCCAGCTAAATGAACTAGACATTCTCCAGCTGTTTTTCCTAATTCCAGTTTCTAGACTGAACTACAAGCTCCCCCTGAAGAAAAACACGCAGAGATTGCTCAAGAAGCATCATTATGGTCAGCTTAAAAAAAAAAAAAAAAAAAAAAAAAAAGTTGGTTTGGCAGAATCACATAGAGTGGTTTCTACAGCTGTTGTACAGTAGTTTCACATCCAGCACCAGCTGTGGTCTCAGACTTCTGCAGATGAACGTTTTGCTTCTTCCAATGGGGTTGAACAGGGATAAGGACAAAAAAAATGCTCATGTGAGGGAGGTGGGGTGAGGGTATCTATGTTTGAAGGTGTTTTGTTTGTTTGTTTGTTTTTGAAAAATTGTTTAAAAGGCTAATAAGAAATGTTCCTGAAACAGTTTTCTTTCTTCAAACTCACCCCTCAACACTGCTGTTGCTGCCAAGCATTGAAAAAACCTTGGTCACTATTGTGTGTGTTTATTGCATCCATGATGGTCATCCTCTGAAACTTCCTCCTCTGATGAAACAGATGACCTGACCTAGGCTTGACTACAGGCAGGCACATAAAAATAATTCCAAATAAGGATCTGCAGCCTGACAAACTGCCACGCTTGAGAGAAGGATAAACTGACCATGTTAAACAGCAACTTAAATTAAAGGCAGCTTTCTGACTCCTTCACCTCTTGCAGCTACCACTGTGATATGTCTCTGTGAGTCTCTAGTTGTGACTAGGAGGGAGGTAAATCTTAGCAAATAAAATTCTTCTGCTTCTGAGGATGCAGACAGAAAAGGCTTACTTTTGTAGGCTTGCTAAAAACCACAGGATAACAAAATGGGTCTTAGGAAAGTGCATCTCAGGAAAAAGAAGGATATACAGTGGACACTGTGAGTGCTGCTTTGTTTACAAAATTTGCATAACTCAAATGTATATCCCCTTAGGTTGGTGCACAGGGTTGATATTCTCACTTATCTGAATTACAGCCATTAGATGGAAATCTTTTTGGCTGACAGTTGTCATTACAGGAGACTAGCAGCTCAGTGATTGGTGAACAGCTGCTATTAATAATGGCATTGCCAGATGAGACAACTGACATTTTTGTCACCACAAAATCACAATGATGGTAAAAGGAGGTGTTATTCTGGGTTTTCTTCCAAAAAGCAGTGAAAACAGTAAAAAGAGCAACTCATAGAAGCACTATATGCCCACAGAATAGTTATTTAAACTATAAATGCAGGGAAAAATAATTGTTTGTAAGGGTTTTAATTTCTGGAAAAAAAAAAAACAAAAAAAAACCACTATACAGGTATTTAAAATCAAGTAGAGATAAATAAGAACTGGTTAAATTCCATCTGAGCTAATCTTGCCAAGGGAGCAGAGAAAATATAAAGGTTCTTTGAGGCACAGAGATTGAGATAACAGAGGAAGGAAGAGGTGCTATTTACTTTTTCATGGCAGAAATTGAAGCTGGAGCTTTGGTCTCAAAGGGAAATCATTACTGGGCTGGAAGAAGTTTTTGACAGTTTGTAATGAGCACTGCAGGCCTGCCATCACCCTGAGTGCTCGAGGGTGAGATGAGCATCTCCAGATAAAAGCTTTGGTCTCTGACTATTCTGAATCTTATCTGATATTCCTTGAAATGTCATTATGTTTACATTAATTATCACATTGTAATATATTGTACTGAAATAACTAATGTTATGCTTCCAGACTTCTGCTTGTCATCTATAGGCTGCCAGAAACAATCATCCTTCCTTCCGGATTCAAAACTGCTGTTTTTTCCTCTTCCTTCAGTGTATTCTGCAATGCACAAATGGTGCTAAGGAATCATCTTAAGTGCCTCACAATCTTGCCTTTGCTCAGTGATAGACAGGATAGTTGGCATGGACTTCCCCAGGTCAGACTGACAGATGGCACTAGGGCCCGGGATTAGGCACTGTTCATATTTGACTTGGACATGTTTAGGAGTGTGGGAATAAAAATGTTGGTTTTGCACAGTTACATTGTTTAGAGGGAAGGAATGTGGTATTGAGATATGCTTGCAGTAATAAGAAAGCTTAGCAGGCGACCTTGTAAAATGCAGACAACCAGAATCCTTAGAGCAATTAGATGAAAATCACAGTGTCAAGTTAGATAAGTGAAGAAACATTACCACTTCAAACAGTAAAAAAGTCAAAAGAAATTTGAAATTTAACAGGCCAGCAACTGAAGGCCATGTATTGTCTGCGAAGCATCGGATAGGTTGTAAACCTGCATTACCAGTCAATGGGGAAACAGGGGAGGTCGTTGAGAAAGTATATAAACTGTACTATGTGACTAGTAGGTGCGCTCCGGCTTGTGGGATGCCTGCCATTGCAATCGCAAATAAAATTGCTACTTCACTGAGATCCTCGCCTGAGCCTAAGTTATTGGCTACAGAGTGTTTCTCACAGGAGTGAGGAACTTGCTAAGGTGGTTGTGGTGCTGTGGTTCTGTCTTGCTCTCTCCTTGTAGCTTCACCATGGTTCCTTGAGAATTTGAGGTTGCTGGAGGATTCCTGTGCTGTTCTGGTCCGAGGGGGAGCAGAGTGGATGTTCCTGTTCCTCTTCTGAGTCTAAAGGCCTGTTTCATGGTCTTGGTTGACTGAGGGACAGGCTTCAAATGAACCCTGTAGTCCCTTCTGTCATATGCTCTTTTTCAGGAAGGGGAAGGTCAAGAACAGTCAGATGAAAAAAAAAATCCCACAAAAGGAGAACTTTGCCTCAGAGGGAAAGAGTTTCTTTCTTTCAGAAAGAAACTGCCTGAAACAGAGCAAGGAAATAGAAACTACTGAGTTATGGTAGCTAAAAGCTCAAGAGGGTTTAAGCACCTCCAGTTCCTCAGGATGCATCATTTCCAAGAGAATCTTCTGAGAACACTGAAATGTGGAACTGGAGGTTTGACAGCCTCCAGGGTCTTTTCATCAGTGAAGGTGGGGGTTCTGTGTGGGAGAATAACATGTAAAGTGTATAATGCTTCTTAGTGGGGAAACAGTCCAATTGACTTCCAACTTCTTAAGTGCAGTGCTTTAGGAAAAGTCTTGAAGGAAAGAATAAAAAAGGCAAGATGGGAAATGAGACAAAAGGCAACGTGGGTTTGACAAAAGTAGAACATGCAGGTCTGACTTGACCTTTTCTCTGATAAATGATTTCCTAGCTCTAACCTGCCAAAGGTGTGCATTTCTATAAGCTGGCTTCATTGATTCTGAAATGTCTTGGAACCTGCTTGCAGGACTAAATACTCCAGAGAAGCTGAAGTTAGTAAAATAACTCATAGGTGACATAAAGGAAACAGGCTGAGTAATACGAGAAGCCCATGAAGGCAGGGAGAGATAATGAGTTTTTAAAGCTAGGGAAAAAAGTGATGCTTAGAAAGGTTGCATATTAGAGCAGATGCAAACAAATTATACACAGATGACTGCAAAACGGAGAACGCTTCTTATGAGCAGAAGCTTTGCCATCTCTGATAAACTGGACAAAAGCTATGCTATCAAAGCATCAGGAGCTAGGAAAGAAACTTACACTAAACCACACTGTGGAGCAAAAACAAGTATTGCTGGATTGGCCATAAATCACTAAGAGCGCAACTGTGAAGTTTTCCAGATATCAGAGAACTGAGGTTCTGAAGAATCCTCCAGACATAGCTACATCGTTATCCCCATTCCTGGTTTGAAAAAAAATCTTGTGGGATTATGCCACAACCACTGGGGAGGGTGTTCAACCAAATATTAGGGAACACCACCAACCTCATTAGCTGTATTGAACGTTCACAGGTCTTACTTGCATGGAACCTCATAGGGATCAATGCCTAGAGTTTTGTCTAGAATGGAGGAAATGAGAATGTAAGAGCAGAAAAGGAGGAAGATGATGTGTCCTGAGGAAACCCCACAGTCTGGATTTCCTCCAGCGCCACTACATTGCCTCCTCCCTCCGTGCTGCTACCCAGAAACTGGAAAAGTGAATCTTGTTCCTGAAATGCCCACAGTATTCTTGGTATGTCCTAGTCTCTCCCCAGAGCCTTCTATTTTCCTCCCACCTCCTTGCCTTCATCCATCAACTTGCTAATCTCTTCCAGGAAGACTGATAAATTGCCTTCCCCACCTCTGCCCTTAGGTCTCCACTCTCGCATCAGCATCACTCACCCAGAGACACAATAACCTTTCCCCATTAAGGCCATTCTATCCCTATCATGTGCTAACAAGCATGCATCAATCCTTTTGAGTCCTCCTATGTTACACCTCCAACTATTTTTATGACTGTGTGTCACTGTCCTGAGTTGGTCACAACTTTACAAGGCACTTTCCTGAAGATCAAAAAGTCTGTGAAATAGAAAAGCCAGGCTTTCTTTCTTTCTTTTTCTTTCTTTCTTTCTTTCTTTCTTTCTTTCTTTCTTTCTTTCTTTCTTTCTTTCTTTCTATTCATGGAAAATGATCTAATCTTTTCAAATAATGGCTGGGACTAAAAAGATTGTTAACAGTTCTCTGCCATCCATTGAAACTCTGCAGGGTGGCTCCTTTCTCTCAGGTTTGCTCTAACTCTGACTTACCAAAATGCAGCAACCTCTTGAACTTTCCATTCAGGTTCCCACAAAATGTGTCTCTGTCGCCTGGGATGTCTGGCTGTGTGTCTGCTCCCTGTTCCTCCCAGCAGCCTGTCAGGATCCTTTGCTGGCAGCCTGGAAGCTTTTTTGGACTACTGGCTTTATAACACTTAAGATTAGGAGCAAACTGCTAACCTTCAAAAGGTTTCCTTCTGGAGCAGTTGGTCTTCATTTTCACAGAATCACAGAATCACAGAATTTCTAGGTTGGAAGAGACCTCAAGATCATCGAGTCCAACCTCTAACCTAACACTAACAGTCCCCACTAAACCATATCCCTAAGCTCTACATCTAAACGTCTTTTGAAGACTTCCAGGGATGGTGACTCCACCACCTCCCTGGGCAGGCTGTTCCAATGCCTCACAACCCTTTCAGTAAAGAAGCTCTTCCTAACATCTAACCTAAAACTCCCCTGGCGCAACTTTAGCCCATTCCCCCTCGTCCTGTCACCAGGCACGTGGGAGAACAGGCCAACCCCCACCTCTCTACAGCCTCCTTTAAGGTATCTGTAGAGAGCGATAAGGTCGCCCCTGAGCCTCCTCTTCTCCAGGCTGAATAAGCCCAGCTCCTTCAGCCGCTCCTCGTAGGACTTGTTCTCCAGGCCCCTCACCAGCTTCGTCGCCCTTCTTTGGACCCGCTCAAGCACCTCGATGTCCTTCCTGTAGCGAGGGGCCCAAAACTGAACACAGTACTCAAGGTGCGGCCTCACCAGAGCCGAGTACAGGGGGACGATCACCTCCCTAGCCCTGCTGGTCACACTATTTCTGATACAAGCCAGGATGCTGTTGGCCTTCTTGGCCACCTGAGCACACTGCTGGCTCATATTCAGCCGACTGTCCACTATCACTCCCAGGTCCTTCTCCGCCTGGCAGCTCTCCAACCACTCATCTCCCAGCCTGTAGCTCTGCTTGGGGTTATTACGCCCCAGGTGCAAGACCCGGCACTTGGCCTTGTTAAACTTCATGCAGCTGACCCCAGCCCATCGGTGCAGCCTATCCAGATCCTCCTGCAGAGCCTTCCTACCCTCGAGCAGATCGACACTCGCACCTAACTTGGTGTCATCTGCAAACTTACTGAGGGTGCACTCAATGCCCTTGTCCAGATCATTGATGAAGATGTTAAAGAGGACCGGCCCCAGCACCGAGCCCTGGGGGACGCCACTAGTGACTGGCCTCCAACTGGATTTGACTCCATTCACCACAACCCTCTGGGCCCGGCTATCCAGCCAGTTTCTAACCCAACGAAGCGTGCGCCAGTCCAAGCCAAGAGCAGCCAGTTTCTTGAGGAGAATGCTGTGGGAGACGGTGTCAAAAGCCTTGCTGAAGTCAAGGTAGACCACATCCACAGCCTTTCCCTCGTCCACCCAGCGCGACACTTTGTCATAGAAGGAGATCAGGTTCGTCAAGCAGGACCTGCCTTCCACAAACCCATGCTGACTGGGCCTGATCGCCTGCTTGCCCTTCAAGTGCCACATGATGACTCCCAAGAGGATCTGCTCCATGAGCTTCCCTGGTACTGAGGTCAAACTGACAGGCCTGTAGTTCCCCGGGTCAGCCCTCCGGCCCTTCTTGTAGATGGGCGTCACATTCGCCAGCCGCCAGTCAGCTGGGACCTCCCCCGATAGCCAGGACTGCTGATAAATGATGGATAGTGGCTTGGCCAGCTCCTCTGCCAGTTCTCTCAGTACCCTTGGGTGGATCCCATCCGGCCCCATCGACTTGTGCACATCCAAGTGCCGTAGCAGGTCACCAACCAGTTCTTCGTGGATGGTGAGGGCCACATCCTGCTCCCCATCCCCTTCCACCAGCTCAGGGTACTGGGAATCCAGAAAACAACCGGTATTGCCGCTAAAGACTGAGGCAAAGAAGGCATTGAGCACCTCCGCCTTTTCCTCATCTCTTGTAACTAAGTTTCCCCCTGCATCCAGTAAAGGATGGAGATTCTCCTTTGTCCTCTTTTTCGTGTTGACGTATTTATAAAAGCGTTTTTTGTTATCTTTAACGGCAGTAGCCAGATTGAGCTCCAGATGAGCTTTGGCCTTCCTAATTTTGTCCCTGCACAGCCTCGCTACATCCTTATAGTCCTCCCTAGTGGCCTGCCCACTTTTCCAAAGATTATAAACCCTCTTTTTTCTCCTAAGCTCAAGCCACAGTTCTCTGTTCAGCCAGGCTGGTCTTCTTCCCCGCTGGCTCATCTTTGGGCACATGGGAACAGACCGCTCCTGCGCCATTAGGATTTGCCTCTTGAAGAGCGCCCAGCCTTCCTGGACCCCTCTGCCCTTCATAACCGCCTCCCAAGGGACTCTAGCAACCAGTGTCCTGAGCAGCCCAAAGTCAGCTCTCCGAAAGTCCAGTACAGTGGTCTTACTGGTTCCCTTCCTGGCCTCGCCAAGAATAGTGAACTCCACCATTTCGTGGTCACTCTGCCCAAGACAGCTCCCGACAATCACATCCTCCACCAGTCCTTCTCTGTTTGTGAAGAGAAGGTCTAGCGGGGCACCACCCCTGGTAGGCTCACTAATCAGCTGCGTCAGGAAGCTATCTTCCACTTTCTCCAGAAACCTCCTAGACTGCTTTCTCTGGGCTGTGTTGTGCTTCCAGGATATGTCAGGGAAGTTGAAGTCCCCCACGAGTACAAGCGCTGAAGATTTCGCAACTTCTGTCAGCTGCCTGTAGAACTCCTCATCCGTCTCCTCATCCTGGTTCGGAGGTCTATAGCAGACCCCGACCAGGACACTAGCCTTGTTGTCCCTGCTGATCCTAACCCAAAGGGACTTGATCTTGTCATTCCTAGCCTCGAGTTCTACAACATCGAAAGACTCTCTAATATAGAGAGCCACACCGCCACCCCTTCTGTGCTGTCTGTCCCTTCTGAAGAGCCTATAGCCAGGCATCGCAGCACTCCAGTCATGAGACTGGTCCCACCACGTTTCCGTGATGGCAACCAAGTCGTAGCCTGCCCGCTGCACGATGGCTTCCAGCTCCTCCTGTTTGTTACCCATGCTGCGTGCATTGGTGTAGATGCACTTCAGCTGGGCCATTACCTTATTCCCCGGCCTTGCTATTGTTCCCCCTGGCACAGCTCCAACAATCTTTGCTTCACCCCCATCCCCCTTCTTACCTAGTTTAAAGCCCTATCAATGAGCCCCGCCAGCTCCTGGCCAAGGATCCTTTTTCCCCTAAAGGATAGGGACCCGTCTACGGCCATCAGACCAGGTGCTGAATAAACTGCCCCATGGTCGAAAAACCCAAGATCTCTGTGTTGGCACCAGCCCCGGAGCCACGTGTTTAACAGGTGGGCTTTCCTGGTCCTCTCCGTACCCCTCCCTGTCACCGTAGGGATGGACGAAAACACTACCTGCACTCCCGCTCCGTCCACTAACCGTCCCAGCCCCCTAAAGTCTCTTTTGATTGCCTTCAGGCTTCTGTCTTCAATGTCGTCACTGCCCGCCTGGACTATCAGAAGAGGATAATAATCAGAGGGGCATACCAGGTTGGGAAGCTTCCTGGCAACGTCCCTGACCCTGGCCCCAGGGAGGCAGCAGACTTCCCTACGGGTAGGGTCAGGCCGACAAATAGGGCCCTCTGTTCCCCTAAGGATAGAGTCTCCCACAACAATCACCCTTCTTTCTTTCTTGATGGAGGCAGTCCTGAGGCGTGGAGTCGACCTCCTCGCCCTAGGCATCCTCCTGGGAACACTTTCTACCTCTTCCTCAGTTGCTGTTGATCTCTCAGTCTCCAGGGCCTCAAACCTGTTGTGTAAGGGCACCTGGGAAGGTGGGGCCGGAAGGGGAGGGCATCGCCTGCCATGTCGAGCAGGGACCTGTCTCCATTCCTCCTCAACTCCCAGATCCCCTCCCTCTGCCCGACGGCGACAAGGCAGGGGCTCCACCCCCATTTGGGGTGTCTCAGCCCGGTACCTCTCCTTGAGGCCCTGCAGGGAGTTACTCCACAAGTCTATCTCCCGCTCACACTCCCTGATGGCCCTCAACCTCTCCACCTCCTCCTTGAGCTCCGCCACCATGCGGATCAGGTCATCCACCTGCTCGCACCTCACGCACGCAGCGTCTCTGCCTCCCGCCGATGGCAGCAGCAGGCTCTGACACTCCCTGCATCCGGTGACCTGAACCGCTGCATTCTTTAACGGGCAGTCGGTCTGGGTGTGTACCGACCTCCTGGAGAGCCCACCGTGCCTGGTGGAGACCATTATCGCCTAGCTAACGACTGTCGTTAAGAGGTGTTCGTGTGGGCAGGCGATTGCTCTCCGCCCTTCCTGCGCGAACTGCCGCGCTAACTGCCGCGCCACTCCCCTCTGACGCGCCACGCCCTGTTTGCCCGTCCTGGTCGCCGCGCTCCTGGTCGCTCGCGCTCCCTAGGGGCTGCTTTTGAACGGCCGGGGAGGGGGCGCTGCTGGCTCCGCCTTCGCCTCGTCAGCCTCCCTCACGAGGGCTGCCGGGTCCTGGCGGCTCCCTGAAGTCGGCTCGATGCCGGAAAATCAGCCCTGCCTGGCCCGATCCCCCGCTCCGCTGCAGAACGCGTCTGCTCCGGAGCCGATCGCCTCGGCAAATTTTGAATGCTGGCTGCTGTTCTGGTCCTCACGTTTCTGATCCTCACAGTTCAGAAATGACCCATGTAAATGGAAAAAGATTCAAAGAAGGGTAGCAAGGATTGTCAGAGGTTTATGATAACTGAATAAACTGGGACACTGCAGCCTCCAAAAGCAATGACTAGGGGGTGGGGTGTGATACATGTCTACAGTAAGGTTGCCCCAGCAACGGTGGGTAGGACCAAAACTGAAGCATCTTTTTGAACAAAAGAATGGAGGGCATCAGATTAAATTCGTTGGAACCATTTCAATACAAAAGATAGGTCTTCATACAGTTTGTAAATCCAAATAACTCCTTTTCAGGACTTAAAAGATGCAAACAAGAAAATGATAGATTAGGACTTAGTAATGACAAGTCACAGACTCAGAATCATCCCAGAATCATTGCCAGCACCTTAAAGTGCATCATTGGTTTACCTTGTTCTTACTCTTTTCTGGCCAGCTGTTTGTAACCACTCTTGGAGGCACAATTTGTGTGAGATGGACTCTTGGTCTGAAATCAAACTGCTGTTCCCACAGATTCAGCAGAAAGCCCTAGAGTAAGCACAGATCAGCAGCAGAATTCACCCACGTGCCTTCAGAATCCAGCTCATCTCTCACCTCTCGCCTGTGCCTTTTGAAGTTAGTGTTGCGACACTCCACAGATGGCTCCTGCAGTCTTTGACTAGTTACCACTATTGGTGCTTGTCATCTTTGACATGATGTTTTCATCCCATGTACGTCAGCATTTTTTTAATAGAAACATACTATTTAATTTATATAAACATTTACATAATGTTATATGAATATTATGTGAATATAATTATCCTATATATATTATAAAATATATTTATCCATTTAATTTATTATGTATATATAATTTTTTACACAGTGTGTAGTCTATATTCAACTATCATTTTGGGGAGTGTTCAGATGGAGTGAAGAGAGCCATGTGCACAACACCCTATTATTGCCACAAGTACAAGAGAAAGTCTGCGTGGTTGCAGCTCAAGTCCACACGATTTTTCAGGCAGGAAAGAAAATCTGAAAGTGTCAAGAATGAATGTAGACCCAAGAAACAATCCAAGATGGGAAGTTTCAGACAAATGTGTTAAAAAAACAACACTTACGGAAACTGATTCTGCAATTAAGACGTTCACAAATGTGGTTTGCAGACAAGCGCCAGACCGGTGGATAAGTGATATATTCAGGATTCTTGGATTCCCAGCTTTGTTAACAACAGCCAAACCTCTTGCCCTGCCCAGGCCTCTTCCCCCTGGATATAGATAGTGCTTTTCCTTTGAAAAACTCTGTACTGGGTCTGGCTGGGATGTTAACTTTCCCTACAGCAGTCCATACAGTGCTGCGCTCTGCACTTGGAGCTAGAACAGCAGTGGTATCACACCGGTGTTGTGTCTGCTGCTGTGAAGTGCTGGCACAGCATCAGGACTCTCTCTGACCCTCCTAGGGGGTGGGCAAAAAGTGAGACAGAAACATCAGCAGGGCAGCTGACCTAAACCAACCAAAGGGATATTCCATACCATACGATGTCACACTCAGCAATAAAAGGTGGAAAAAGGAAGAAGAGGGGAGGGGTGGGCTCTCGTTGCGAAAACGTCTGTCCTCCTCCCGAACACTGGCTGCGTGCGTTGAGGCCCTGCTTCAAGGACGTGGTCAAGCATCGCTCATTTGTGGGAAGTAGAGAGTAATTTCTTTCCTCTGCACTTCCACATAGCCTTTACTTGTTTTGTTTAGTTATTCCCTTCCCCCTCCTCCCTCTTCCCCTTTCCCTTTTTTCCCTTTAGTTGAATTGTTTAATTAATAATAATATTTCCTTAATAATATATATATATATTTCTCTTTAATTAAATTATCCTTATCTCAACCCGTGAGTTGTTCTTTCCTTTACTTCTTTCCCTCCTCATCTGAGTAGGGGGAGTGAGAGAGCAGTTGTGGTGTTCAACTGCCTAGCATGGTAAAACTACCACAAGCTCTTTATTGATTTCTCTCCACTGCAGTGCACACTGAAGCAGTGACCAGTGAACATACCAATGAGTTAGAAATTTGTGTCCATCTAACTGTATTGAAGTAGGACTTTGGAGTTGTGCTTTAAACAGCATGTCACGTGCTATACCATCAAACTCAGTAACTTTACCCACGATTAAGTTAGAAACAGAAATACAGCTACATGCTGGACCATTAGGTAGATGAGTTGCATGTAGTCACATTGCTAAGCATGTTACCCAAGGAAAAGATCTCAGAACACAAAAATTGAGGCCTGCATCATCATGAAATATGAATCTCCAAGTTATTTGAGCTTGTCTGCTTGAAATTGGCAGCATCCCCAAAAAATGAGGGAGTAATTTACTTGACAACAAGGTTTATTCTTTCATCTCATCAACACCATCTACGCAGTATTAATGCTCATATCAGACAGAAAGCTATTAATCAATTTGGTATACATTATTTTTCTTCACGTGTTATCTGTAAAGTATAGTACTGCCTGCCTGAGTCTTTCCATTTAGCACCGTCAGTAGGTTACCTGAGTACAAAGAGAACTTGACTTAAAGGCAAGAAAGGAAAACAAAAGGAAATAAGTTATTTTCTATGCTTTCCTGCAGTTTATCAGTGCTCTATTAGAAGCCAAGAACTTTTTGAAAAGATGTCAGACAGAGGCATTCCACCATGGAAAAGAGGGAATTGTCTGACTCATACCCCATGCTGGGCATCTACAGTACTAAAGAAAAAACTACATACTAAATAAGAGTAATTTGCAAAGATGCAGTAGCAATTCTAACCTACATGATTTAGCAAATGCAATTACAGTTATACTTCAACAGCCACTCCAAATGCTGCCCAATGAGTTTATTAAAGACTGTACTAAGAGTACTTGTAACAATGGCATGTACAGCGATTCAAAATCATGACAAATAGCGTGAAGTTTTGAAGAGCATTATTATAATACACCATGGACAAGAACAAAGCAGATGTGCAGTCTCTGAACTCTATGAGCAGGCCCATGAAATACAATAGTCATATCATACAGTTGTACAAGTGTCAGAGAAAATAGAAAATAAAATAACAAAAAGAGTCATTCAATACACAGTCCTTGAATTTATTGACAGTTTACAGTACTTTATGGGCAAGGACTGGGTCGTTCCAGCTGCACTTTCCAGAGTACAAGGGTGGCTGGAAATAGCAAAAAGCCCCATAAAAAAAAAAAAAGGAAAAAAAAGAAAAAAACATACTTCAGTTACAATCACTACTCCAAACCTTCCTGTTTATGAAATTTCAGTCAGAAATTCTGACATCCCTGCAATCAGAACAGTGTTTAATTTTTCAAGAAAACAAAACCAGGATGCTTCTTTAAGACAGTGCAAAAATATTTTCAATGGCATCATTAAATCATAGATTAATCACAGAATCACCTAGGTTGGAAGAGACCTCCAAGATCACCGAGTCCAACCTCTGACCCAACACTAACAAGTCCTCCACTAAACCATATCACTAAGCTCTACATCTAAACGTCTTGACCTCCAGGGATGGTGACTCAACCACTTCCCTGGGCAGCCTATTCCAATGCCTAACAACCCGTTCAGTAAAGAAGTTCTTCCTAATATCCAACCTAAACCTCCCCTGGCGCAACTTTAGCCCATTCCCCCCGTCCTGTCACCAGGCACGTGGGAGAATAGACCAACCCCCACCTTGCTACAACCTCCTTTGAAGTACCTATAGAGAGCGATAAGGTCACCCCTGAGCCTCCTCTTCTCCAGGCTGAACAATCCCAGCTCCCTCTGCTGCTCCTTGTAAGACTTGTTCTCCAGACCCCTCACCAGTCTTGTTGCCCTTCTCTGGATTTGCTCGAGCACCTCCATGTCCTTCTTGTAGCGAGGGGCCCAAAACTGAACACAGTACTCGAGGTGCAGCCTCACCAGAGCTGAGTACAGGGGGACAATCACTTCCCTAGTCCTGCTGGCCACGCTGTTTCTTATACAAGCCAGGATGCTGCTGGCCTTCTTGGCCACCTGAGCACACTGCTGGCTCATATTCAGCCAACTATCAACCAATACTCCCAGGTCCTTCTCTGCCAGGCAGTTTTCTAACCACTCATCTCCCAGCCTGTATCACTGCTTGGGATTGTTGTGCCCCAGGTGCAGGACCCGGCACTTGGCCTTGTTGAACTTCATACAGTTGGCCTCAGCCCATTGGTCCAACCTATCCAGATCATCCTGAAGAGCCTTCCTACCCTCGAGCAGATCGACACACGCACCTAACTTGGTGTCATCTGCAAACTTGCTGAGGGTGCACTCAACGTGGATTAACCGTGGAATGGCCAACAGCAACTTCAAGATCAGAACCAAATGGACCTGCTGCCCCTTCACCAGCACTCAAGAGTGAGTGCTTGCAGAGGAAGAACGTATTGTTCTCTCCCAAACGAGCCATCATGTCTGGTTTCATAGTGAATAATTGTCTCAGATACTCAAAGTAACAAAATGCTACAGAAAACTTGCAAGTATTAATTTATTAAAAACAAACAAACAAAAAAAACCTAACTACTGTAGTGGAAAAAGTATATAGCAGCCATATTATTTGTCATGGCTCTAATGTTGTTCCCTTCCTTACCACATTGGTCACAGGAGTCAAAGTGTGACTTGTGGAGTTCAGCAGCTTACAGCACCCTCATGGTGATGCAGGATTCCCAGCAGCACACAGGGATTTATATTCTCCGAGACACACCATCTAGATCTAATGGCAGCGCAGCTGCACTCTGCTCCTCACATGTTGTCTTAGCAGCCTTTTGCTGTAAGATCTTAGGTCTCTCTGCACTTGTTCCATTGTTGATGCCCATGCTCACAGCAGCACATCCATGGTCACATGTTTATTTGGGGTACGTCTTCAGAACAATTTGCCACTGCTATTTTAAGCAGACACTGAAGTGTCACATTGAGACTCTGCTGTAATCTCTGTGCAAGAACATCCTTTGGCAGCTCCACAGTGCATAAATTCAATGCTTTGCCAAAACCCCAAATCCTTCTTCTTCCAATTTCCATACAGTTGGTTTGTTTCATAGTGTGATTATGTAGCGCCTTTTCTGTCAGCTTCAGAGGATAAAAATCAGTGCTGCATATCAACAAAAACCAGCATACCCAGCCTGCAATATAAAATAATCTATATACACAAAGCAGAATTTGCATCTTAAATAAGAAGAGATCATCTCATTTTCTATGGTGTTTTACCCAGCTATTAAAAAATAATTCACATCAGATTGATGGATTGTTTCCTGTACAGCACGTGCGCTATCAGAGCTGACAAAGACAACATGAAAAAACCTTTTGTAATTAGTAAAAGAGAATTGTTGAACACTTGCACATATTGGCACAAGGCAGAAGAGAAAAGAAAACATTAGACAGCTGAGCTCAGGTCCCTTCCTCTGTGGAACAAGACTCAGATTTCAACTTCACGAATTCTCTGGCAACCTCATCATTGGTTCTTTGAGAGAGAACCCTCAGGACTATAAGTCCATCCTCATCCATGTGAATCCTGCGCCCAAGAGGGCACCAGCAATCACAGCTTCCTTTTTCCACTATGTCTCTGAGCTGCATCACTGCTATCCCCAGTACCCGATCCTCCCGAGCAAAGCAGTAGTCCTTCACACAAACTTGGAGCTCGTAAGCGTCAGGGCCATCTTCATTCCCCAGTATGCTGAAAAACATATGAGTTTACTTATAGTTTCTCAGAATATATCAATACCTTTAAAACAAATAAACAAACAAACAAGAAGTGTCAGCAGCTGAGTAGAGTGCTAGATGAGTTCTACAAAACTCCAGATGGAGAAATAAAACATATGGTGTATGCACATTTTTGCTGTTTCATAATTGATAAAGACAACCTGGTTATTTAAAAAGATAAAAGAAACGACCCTTTCCAATTTGCCTTTGCATGCATGTGTGAAACTGTGAAATGAACAGAGAACATTAAAGCCATGCTAACAGATTTTCAACTCTGACAACTTTAAACATTTCTGCTTCTGCTAAGTATTGCTTCATTTCAGTATTTAATATTTTAATTAGATGAAGTCTTTGTTATACATTCAAAACCTTCCATTAAAGCAACAGCTAATAAAAATACATCCCCAACCTTTTTGATGTTTCTAAAGCTAAAAGAAAAAAAGGCACAAATATCTCTTCTTCATTTAGAAGTCCTCCTCCACAAATAAAAATTATGTGGCTGGTCCCTCTTCCCTGAGAAGTTTACAGTCTTTTTGCTGGTCACTTCTTCTCTTATTCAGAGACTCACAGAGTGGTTGAGGTTGGAAGGGATCTCTGGAGATCAGCTGGTTCAATTCCCCTGCTCAAGCAGGCCCCCCTAGACTTACTCATTCTTACTGTACAGCTGGGTGAAGACTAGTTTGTAGCTCCTTTTGTTGAGCCTTCCAAGAAGGAAGATGTCTTTGTAATAATGAAAGCCAAATAAGAAGAGATCAATACTCAGTGTTGAGAAAGGCTGTAACTGCTATCAGATCCAAGGACTGTAACCTTGGAAACAAAGATGCACAAGTTCACAGAGCATGTCCCACAAGTCAAGTTGGGATAAAAAACACACTTTGAGAACAAAACCAAAATACATAATGAACTTTTAGCCTCTACTCTCCCAACAACAGATACAAAGCTCATTAAAATAATGGAGCATGGTAAAACATATTGACAGGACACAACTCTTTTCTGAAAGTGGCCAAAGGACTGCTTGTTAAAGAACAAATATCAGTATCCCACCCACAGCAAAAACTTCCCTAATCTATTTTTTCCTGCCAAGACAACAAACACTGGGCCAAGCTGCTGGTTCAAGAACTCCTTTGGACCCTGAGCAGACTGTTTGCAGGCACTGGAAAAAGCTATCTGTCCTCTGAATCTAAACTTGCCAGATCAGATCCTCAGGCTATTTTTCACACTTACAAGTGAAATGTTTCATTGTATTTGGGAGCCCAGTTGTTGCTCTTTGACTTTGTTGTGAACTTCCTCTTCTTGTCATTTTGATGAGGCCCAATCATAGTAATTTCAACGAACGGACAGAACATTCCAGATGTTTGCCACTTCAGGTCATTGGCTGCCACAACTGGAAAAGAGAGTCACAACCTGCTTTACAATAAAAGCTCATTTGTTCCCATTTCTCTGGACATCTTTCTGCTCTGATGTCCTTTCAGTTCTTTGTTTCAGAGGACCAAGTCCAACCCAAAACACGCAAGCCTCCTGACACATTATGGGCAGGATTATTTTGTAGTACCAATATGTGGGGTTTTGTTGTTGGTGGTGTGGCTTTTTTCCTTTTTTGTTTTGTTTTGTGCTCCTGTTTAAGTTTTATAAAGGGAATTAATGCTTAGGACAGCACTTTGCTCTTGCCATATGCAGAATCAAGAAGAACAGGTATTCGTGCAGCTCTGCCAGTTCAGTGCTTAATTCTAGATCAGCTTTGGAATGAGAAAAAATGGGGCTAATTCTGAAGTCTGTTGAAAAGTCAGACTGCAGGTAAGACAATCAAATCATATGAGCTGTGGGTGATTTCAGAAACCACAATTATTAGCTCTTTAATTCTCATTCTCTCTCAGGTCATTGCAGGAAAACAGACTGAAGCACAGAAAATAGCTGTTAAAGTCAGTTTTGCATTGCAGTATAGATTTATCCAGGAGAGGAGAGGCCTGGAGAGCTGTTTATATATATCTTTAGAGGAAATTAAAGTAATTGAATATGTTGTATTCAAGCAAAGAAGACGAAGGAGGAAGAGGAAACCTGAGATGAATCATTGCTTTGGTTATTTTCAGAGCAGCTCTTCAGGGATCAATTTGGCCTTCAGGACAGAGGAGAGGAGACACTGAACTCTTACTGGCTCTGCAATTTCTTGGTTTACACTGATCAATTTTGCAACATCACTCTGTCATGCTGCTGTGTTCTCTGCAGCACAAGCAAAACTATGGAGTCTGGTGAGAGCCATCATCTGATTTTTGTTTACTTCATATATCATTGCCAATAAACAATGGGACTGTACATTGTCATGTCATTCACTGGCCTGGGCAAGCTCATTTACTGTTTCTCTACATGTTCCTGATGTGAAACAGAAAAACAATTTTGGATTCACATCCTTCAAATTCACATAGAAATATAATTACTTCCAACTGGAAATTTGCCTTGATCCAATCACAGAGCCTGAACATAACACATGCTTTGTCCTACCTTTCACTGTGACCTTGTGTTCACCAGTTCCTGGATGGGTATACAGGTCGATCTGTATGGACACTTCTCCCACAGGATCATCTACACCAGAGCCTGTTGGAAGAAAATTGACACCCCCTGTGCACACACAGATTATTGATTATTGGCACCCTATGTGGCCTCAGCAGACAATAGCATTTTCACAGGACTCCTTCTATAGCTGGCTTTTCAGTCAGCGCTGATAATATAACATTAATGCAATTAACAACAGGCTTGCATGCCCAACAAGCATAAACACTAACTTTTTTTGCACTCCACCATAAGAATGACATCCTATTGAGAATACTAGTAAGAAATTAAAAAGAATTTAAGCTAACTAAAACTCGGCAATGGACCCTCAGAGAAAAATAATTTTTTCCAGAGCTTCCTTCCAAGCAAGTATAAATGCATGCAGGCATTCCAGTGGTATGCATCAGCATTCCCACCAGCTCATGGAAGTAAGGACAAAAATTAAAAAAATATAAACCACAACAAAAAACATATAGTGCAGTCTCACCCTCCAAGAATGCCTCCATGCTGTACATCAGATCAAAGTTGTCATCCTGATTGCCCTCGCCTGATTCCCTTCAGAAGATAATGAGAATCCCTTAACTGTTTTACTCCAAAGAGGATAAGAAAGAAGCACTCAACTTGCATACTCATTTCTCTTCATCAGTTACGTAGGGAGAAAACAAAATGTAGTTTTCACAGAGGAAAATGTAATGTTATAACATCAGGAGAACATCACATTAACCTTACAATTCTTGTATTATGATGTTTTCAACATTTTCACTTTTAATCATAATTATCATGCAATATGGGGAAATGACATTTATCTGGGTAGGAAAATCAAGATGTCATGTAAATTACAGAAGAAGACTGCTTTGCAAAATGAAAATTAAGTTCTTTGATAAGATAGTGAGATTGATTTTACTTTCTCTTTGATAACTGTCTGATCTGAGGTTGACAATTAGCAATGCAGTTGTAATTGGGATACCTACAGGGTAATTGGATACCTAAGAAGAGCAATGTTATTTTGTTAATTTTGAGGTTAAGATGCTTTATGAAGTGAAAGAATGGGTGTGTATGATTGAAATTCAAGATAAGGAGCTTGAAGGATATCATTAAACAAACATTTTGATTAGATAGATCTAACGTCAACTTTTACAAGAACAGTCTGCAGGGAACAAAAACATTCATTTAAGGAAACAGAAGGTTGATAATCTGTGCAATTCTCTGAAGATAATTACTTGGCACAGAAGAACTGTAGGCAGTGAAAGTCACATTAATATAGGAGTAAAAGTATCTGTGCAAACATAACAATCTCAATTCATCATCTTACGGGTAGGTTCTCATTCCTGACCTGAGCACAATAGACAGCCTGTAAGCTGCAACATTTGTACATCATCTTGAATGTACTGTTTTATTCTCACTCATTAGGGATGTGTTCCCTCTTTTCTGTATGTAAGTATAGAGCTTTAAAATCAGTAGGCATAATTATTGACCTGACTCATCTGATGGTCAGGAAAATCCTACTGTCAGCATTTTCTGTGGGAACAGACAAGGTTACCAACAGTACATATATGTATAGCAACTTTATCAGGTTGAACAATCTAATAAACATCAGATGCCAAACACATAGGTTTTCATTTTACTGATCTTTAGTGGAATGAATGGGTTATGAATGAGATACTGATGCTTCAGAGGAATCTCAGCAGAACCATCCCATTACCCTTGAGGGAGACAAAATTTAGATTTTTTTCTACCTTCACTCTCATCTTTTTACATCAAGAACTTGTTCTATTAACTGATACGTTTACAGAGACTAAAAAGCTACTTAAATATCTGTAAACAGACAGTGAAAATATTCTGATCACGTAAAACTGTATACATACACATGCTTGCACATTTAGTGACAAGCAGATTTAAATCTAGACATGAAAGCTTCATTGGTGTTGTGATACTGGAAGGTGAAACTGCAGAACTGAGCTTGTGCAATGTCTTACAAACATATTTCACCTAAGACAACAAAAATACTTCAGACAGCAGAAAATAAATTGAGAAATGAAACACAACAAGACTTAATTTAGGGTTCTCCTGAACACCCAGACTTTTGGCTACCCTTCAAGACAGATAGTTCAAGCTCGGCCCCAGGTTTGAATGCATATTGTACATTAACATGCATTACAGTAGCCCAGCTCCGCAGGCTATAAGCATGCAAGTCTAAGACTTGAAATAGCAATACACGGCCCATGATAAAGGGTAGAGAAACAACTCCATAGCATCTCTCAAAATACAATCCATTTTCAAGACAGCTTTCACATCCCATAAATAAATATCAAGCTTCAGGTCAGGCTCTCAGGCAGGGTACAGACTTCCACGCCGTGCAACCCATGGCTCTGTCTGTGGTATACAAGCATTCTGTGAAAGTTCACTTCAACAGGGAGCTATAGGGAATGGGTCTCTAGAAAAGGTTTCTGAGCACGGATTAGATGACTTCAAAAGCAAGGCAGTTGGCTAATGTTGTTATGGTAACAACATTAGTCTTGAACATACCCTTGTGAAATGTGTTTATTTGATTCGTGTCAGTATGGAACAATGCTAG
>NW_023304436.1:0-37450 GCF_011077185.1 Oxyura jamaicensis | reverse complement strand
CGCTGTTTGCTTGCCTCTATTCGCTTAATAAATCACAAAAATCCTATCTGGGACTTAATCATTTATCACACCCTTATCGGGAAGGATGTCCTCGAATGAGGATGGTAAACCCAATACCTTTCCCATCATGCACTAAGACATGAATTCAAAAGGCAAGAAGCAAGCAAGATAGAGAGAGAAGAGTGTGAATTACAAAGCAATTAGTGGCATCACTTAAATTCAAAACAAATATTCTAGCTCTTAACAGACAAAAGCTCTTAGCTCTGCTGTACCAGTCCCAAGTCTGCAAGTAAGGGATTGTCTGGGTTAAAACAATAACAGAATCTGTGCCGGCATAACTCAACTGCAAGCTCTGATCCAACTTTGTAGAACAAATTTTTAACAGCATTGTGCCACAGATGCCTGCTCAGTAAGAAAATGAGGACAATAGATAACTCGCAAACTGGAGGTGCAACTATTGAGTGGTGAAGTAGGAGAGACAAGCACTCAGCATTTAAACAGCTTTGCGTGCAGCTATTTCCTCCCATAGGCTTGCAGGAAGCTTGACTTAGGCAAGTTTCATCAGTCAGAAAGAGCTCTATAAAGCAAATGTCAGCTGAAAATACTCATGCTACCTCTTCTGTCCCTCCAATGCGTATGCAGATCTCCAAAATATTCTACCAACTGTGGTTACTCAGAAGTGTATACAAGCAACATCCTTTTCTAGCCCCAATCTCAGGAGCACGTCATGCTTTTCTCAGAGATATCCTATCACTGACATTACAGATATTAGGTGGTGTAGCTCCAGTCTTTTGTTCCCCAAACAGGGCCCCAAACTCTCAAGCCTAGCAATGTAGATGATGCTGATTTGGACCAGCTCAGTGGCCTACCGTGCCCAGTACCTGTCCCACAAAGTAGATCAGACAAGCCACAAATGTCATCAGTCAGCTGTGTGACATAACTGGTGACTTTGTAATGCATGCATCTTATATACCAAAACTAGAGCTTATTCTTTCTAAGCTTCTTTAAAAAAATAAAACAAATACACACTCTTCTGTAGCAACTCTGTACACTCCTACTGCTCTCAGATTATGTTCAAATCTCTTTGTCTATCTGCTAAACACTTGCCCTTAATAGAGTTTTACAGTCAAGTCATGCACTACATGAAACTGCTTCCTCATATTAGTTTTAAATTTGCCACTTTCTAACTTCAAACAGAGCACCTTCTTCCTCTAACTTTAAACACCCCTAACTCTAGCATGAAGTGTAGAACAGCAATGCTGCACATATCCTTATATCCCATCTCATCATGACAATGTAATACAACCTAGTTAAAAAACTAGCTTCAATTCATGGTCTGGGCATATTATGGGAAGTGTTTGCCATAGAATAGCAAAGACTGAAAATGCATTGTGTACACAAGCTCCCAGTTAACAGGTATTTTGTATAACTCTAATAGCAACAGGAAGATCCTGGAGTCCCTTGTTGATGTAGCAGTCTTTGACCTGTCTGGACACTGGATGTCATCATTGCTCTGCTGGGACGCAGTTATAGGACATCTCAAATGCAATACTGACTTGTAAGTTAACTTCTGCAGTTTAATGCAGTATGCTTCAACCTAAGCAAGTACATATTTGTGCTGATGAAGGCAAGGATGACTCAGTTCCCAAAAACTACACTCAACAACTTTTCACTTTAAAACAAGCCTTGTTGTATCTAAGAATTCACAGTACTTTCTCCACTGGTTGAGGAATAGCAATACCAAGAAGTCTCATTCACACACCAGGAAAGTGCATGTTGGCTAGGGAGTGCTTTCCCCTTGATTTCAGGACTTAGTGCATCAATACACTGACAGAGTTAGTATGGTCTGTGGGGTCATCAGCTCACATAGGCTTGGGAGGATTGAAGAAAACACTATTCCCCAAGCAGAAAGATTGCAGAAAGACACCCTCCATGGAGTTTTATGATTTTTGATGCTGAGATGTGTTATAAATTAGCTCTCAATTAATTGACAGAGAGGGTCATTTCCAATAATGCAAATAATTTTATTAAGTAAGCAGCCAACAAGTAAAACAGCGCTGGGCGGCCGGGGAGTTTCTGCTCCACCAACGGCGCACACCCAGTCCCCGCCAATGACCCCTTTTATTGTCCCTTAGTTCCGGATTTTGGTTGCACGTCTGGATGTCTTCTGCGCTTGCACGTGCTGTTGCTAGGGGGTCGTCCTGTTCCCTCTGGCGGTCGTGAAGATGAAGATCGTAGTCTTCCTCTGCATTGTTGTTTGACCCTTCTTCCTTATTTGGTAATGCTTGAGCAGGGGATGAAACTGGGGTTTCTGTTTGAGCAACCTCTTTTGTTTGCTTCACCAATTTCTTAACACACCACTTAGAGATATCCTGTTTCAACAGGATATTTCAGAATGTCCTGATCTTATCTTGACCACTTCTTTAAAACTGTTTGAATATGTACATTACAATGAACAAACCCCCATCATTTATTGCAGATGTAATAGCCCAATGCCAAGGCTTCTATCTAAACAGCCTGAAAACTTAGAACATCAGTTTCAGTTTTGACCTAACCTATATTAGCATATGTCCCCTTCTCCCTGAGATTAACAAGATTCACAGTCAGCCAGTGAAGGCCCCTGACTATAGGTCAAATTATTCTATACAACAGTCTGGAGACAGTTCTGTGAAAACAATGGAAGATGGAGGCAATTAACTATTTACCACTTCTTAATTGATGAGATAGCACCATTATTGTGACTTCTCAGAGAAAAACAAACTCCAGTGACCCATCCCAGCAGCTTCCTAAAACGTTGTGGTGACTTGCAATCATACAGCTAGCATATATCCTGTACTGTCTGCAAACAGAAAAAACAGTGCTGTCCTTACTCCTATAAGAGACTCTTCCCTTTACAGACAGCATGTAGCTCTGACTCATCACATTGCTGTCAATCAGCATTAGTCAAAAACCACATGGGCTGCTGGCACCTGGCCTGTGACATAGGCACCAAATAATTTCTGCAGTGATATCTTGCTGAAATGGTCTCTCACACCACCGCCTAAGTCTCAGTACAGTAAATTCGCATTGCACTTTGTCTAAGCCACCCACCCACATTAATTAATGAAACATGACTGTTACATGAGAACTGCAAAAATAATAATAATAATAATAAGACACCCACGCACTCCCCCCTCCCCACCCCCCACCCCCCACCCCCACCCCCGGACTTGTTTCACATATTTCTATCCTCTTAAAATGTAGATGTTGAGGAGGAAATAACCCATTTTCCCTCCTTCCCAGTTTCAAAAGTTCTGAGTGAGACAGGGAACAAGATAAAGGATGTTGATTCCTAGGTCTTAGCTAGCACAATTGTATGTTAACAACCCAAAGATAAGGGAACAAAAGACTGTATGAGTAGTTAATGGAACCAGCAAGAACTGGCTTGACTGCTGAAGTCTGTCAAAGACAGGAAAGGCCAGAAGATTAGCAGTGAGGAAGACTTCCGGCCTTCAGCAAAAGACCACCAGAGTATGCCAGACGATTGACCACCCAAGGACTCCAGTATGCATGCGAATAGGGGCAGGAACCTACATTAATGATTGATTATTCGGAGACCTGATGAATATGCAAGAGACTTACGGGAAATGAAATGAATATGTATTTGTCCCACTAATATAAGCATACTGCTAGTAACCGTTGGTGCGCAAGCTAGGTGGAGTGATCCCCCTTGTGCCTGGCGTGTGTGCGCAGGGTGGTAAAAACATACCTGCTTTACAACTATTCCGAGGTTATAGAGTTTGATTTCCACAAGTCATGAGCTATTACATTTCCAGAAATGTTACTGCCAAAAGCACTCTACAAACTGGCAGTACAAGACAGAACACATGCAAACAGAGCAGATAGCTCCATTCAACTTTGTCAACAACACAGAAGTCTTACCTTGAGGTGTCTGAGTCTGGACAAAGGTTTTAATGAGAGTGTCTGTGGTCTGAGTGTAGAGAGAGAGAGCATAGCGAAGTGATTGCAGGTCCGGAATCTTCTCCAAGAATGTTTTCTTCAAACCATTCCCACCAGCATGGAAATATTGCTAAAAGTAAAAAGAAATGGGGAAAATATTGAGGAAGAATTGCAATCAACAACCGATTTTTACAATCTACTCTATGCACGGACTGGGAAGGGCAAAATTCACAAAACAGTTTCTGTACTGGAAGCCCAGCTCTTAGCAGACCAGCTGATACCAACTGCTCATGGCTTTCCTATTCAAAAACTCTTAAACAGTATGCTGACTCTCAGCATATGCCAGTCATCTGAGCCTATTCGAATTCACAAACATGGCAGTAGCACTCAGTGTCTTACTAGCTGTAACAGCAGCAACAGACTCCTCCCATCTCCTGAACTGGGACAGGCACTATCCTCCCAAATAGCACTGGATATGGAGCAAAGGAACAACAGAGACAGAAGTGGAATCACTTACTTTGATAGTATCAACTGCTAGATCCAAAACAGCACACTGCTTTGGAGTGAGACTCCTAGTTTCTTCTCTCACCATATGATCCTGCAAACAATCATTATAATTGATATTAGTATGCCATCAGACACTAAAGGAAAAGGAGTTCCCAGTATCACCTCTTTCTCTGAATTCATGCTGTGGCTACTTAATGGAGTCTCAGAATTGTTCATTACAGCTTAACTTGAAAATAAACACACTTCCTCTGTTTCTTGCAGGCAGAGAAGAAAAATAAGGGAAGAAATGGATAAAGATAAGAGACGATTTAAAAATCAGTTTGCCTCTAAGAAAATCCAAACAGCAGTCTCCTTGCTACCCCTGCCATTTTACAGTACCCACAATAAAACTCTCAAAATACCACCCAAAGCAAGTAATTCTGAGAATCAGATATTAGGCAAAGTTGTTAGATGCTTTTTGTGGATTTTATTTCTTCCATCTACAAAGGTCACTATCATATCACTAGTGTAAAGGAAGAAAAAAAAACAAACAAGCAATATGTTCTAGAAAATACCTTTGCTAAAAGGAAAAGTTGTTCCCCTTAAGACCCACCACCTCTGTTGGTAAATGTTCACATAGCAACAGGTGTATTGATAATGAAACCAGTATTGCTACTAGCTATGTATACCATAAATGCTTATCTGATCTAAACAAGAGAGAGTTAGGATAAATATTATGGGTATCTGGGAGATTATTGCTAGGTGAAAGAATAGTTTGAAAACTAAGGTAGATACCATAGAAATCCAATGTAATCAGGAAGGTATCTAAGTAACTGAAAAAGGTAAATAGAGATGAGTAAAGGGACCAATCAGATTAATAAAGGGACTGGGATTATAGAAGATGGAATATGCATTTATCCAATTAATATGAAGACAACTCATGAGTATGAGTATATTATGCAAATGTATGTTTCTGAATAGTATAAATATTTGTTGTGTAAACGAATCGAACAAAGTTAGATTTGGGCAGATATGCCCCTAACTTCTGGCGCCTAATAAAAGCACCTTCGTATAATCACTTTGTGGTTACGTGTCTTTGAGAACGCTAACATTTTGGTGACCCAGATGGGACCTCGTGGGCATTGCTGAGGCAGCTCGTGAACTGATCACACTCCAGCTGGCACTGAGGAGTTTCTTGGGGAGCCATAGGCCGCAACCGACCCCGCTGCTCAAAATGTACCTCTGGAAGGGTAAGAGGAAAGGTGCTTTCTGGTAATCGGTACCGATCTGGTCTGGGAGCCTGCTGGTCAGACACGGCGAAAGCCACGCACAGTTGGGCTAGGGAATTCCCATGGTAAGCCTAGGCACTGTCCACCAGACAGTCGCGAAAGCGCTGCAGGTTCGGCATCAGTGGTCTGGTTTTGTTGCAGGCTCAGCATCTGGTTCAGTTCGGTAAGAGCTATAGCTGATAATGGAAAAACTTAAGGGTATCTTGGGTAATAATGCGTCCATTCCGTGATCTTCTCCATTAGGTTGCTTGCTAGCACATTGGAAGGAGGGAGGTTTCGGGCAAGAGTTACAAAAGGGTAAATTCATTGACTATTGTAATGTTTGGTGGCCATAGTATGAATTAGAAGATCAAGAGAATTGGCCAGAAAATGGAACCTTGCAATATAATACTATCTTACAATTAATGTTATTTTGTAAGCGAGAAGGCAAGTGGGATGAGATTCCATATGTAGAGTTATTTTTCTATTTGTGAGATAAGCCTGAGTGGCAACGCGCTTGCGGAAAAATGAGTGTCCGTTTAGGAGAAACCAGTTCTTGGGAAATTCATTTCAGAATCAGGAAGCCATTAAGGCAACGGTGCTAGGAGATTTTAGTAGCTGACTAGATACAGAACATAAAGCAGCCAAAGAACCTCTCATAAAGATTCAATTAAGGGGATAAAGAAGTGAGGTTCTTGATAGATACAGGAGTGACATATTCAGTGTTATTTTAAAAGGACAATTAGGAAATAAGAAGACTACAATAGTAGGAGCCACAGGGAAGGAGGAGGCACGGCCATTCCTACAACCCGTTGATTTGCATTTCAGAGGTAAGGAATTAACCCATGAATTTTTGTATGTACCAGAATGCCCGATTCCACTCTTGGGATGGGATTTATTAGCTACATTAGATGCAACAATAACCTTTGAGAATGCAGAATTAATAATGAAGGTGCCTGAGTCCAAAACTGGACAAATCCTGATGATCAAAGATAAACCCTTTGTTAAAATTCCAAGAGAAGTAGAAAATGCAGTTATACCAATAGTAAGGGAAACAGATGTACCAGGGAAGTCAAAACTGGTACAACCAGTAAAGGTGGAATTAAAGGAAGGAGCCAGACCTGTTCAAATCAAACAATATCCACTTAAGGTAGAAGCTAGGCAGGGGATAGTGAAAATTATTGACAAATTTCTTAAATATCAGATTTTGGAAGAATGTAAATCGGAATATAGTACTCCAATTTTTCTAGTAAAGAAGCCGAATGGTGAATATAGATTGGTACAAGATCTTAGAGCAATAAATGAAATAGCAAAGGACATTCACCTGGTAGTAGCTAACCCTTACACATTGCTAACATCTGTGAGAGAGAAATATAAATGGTTTACCGTGATAGATTTAAAGGATGCCTTCTTTTGCATACCTTTTGATAAAGATAGTAGAAAATTATTTGCCTTTGGATGGGAAAACCCGCAAAATGGACGAAAGACACAATAAAATTGGACAAGACTTCCGCAAGGCTTTAAGAATGGCCCGACCCTCTTCAGGAGTATAGTGGGTTTACGTGGCAAGGTTTTGGTAGCAGGGGGCCATAGGGGTGGCTTCTGTGAGAAGGATCTAGAAGCTGCCCCATGTTTGGTAAGGGCCCCACTGCTGACCAGAGCTGAGCCAATAAGTGATGTTGTTTTGCGCCTCTGTGAGAGCATATTTAAGACAGGGAAAAAAAACACTTCACCACACAGCAGCTGGGAGAGTGAGAGGAGTGAGAAACAGCCTTGCAGGCACCAAGGTCAGTGAAGAAGGAGGGGGAGAGGTGCTCCAGTTGCTGGAGCAGAAGTCCCCTGCGGCCTGTGGTGAGGACCATGGTGAAGTAGGCTGTCCCCCTGCAGCCCATGGAGTAACACGGTGAAGCAGGTGGACCTGCACTGACAGAGACTGCGGCCTGTGGAAGACCCCTGCTGGAGCAGATTCCGGGCTGGACCTGCAGCCCGTGGAGAGGAGACCACGAAGGAGCAGGTGACCTGGCAGGAGCTGCTGCCCGTGGGGGGCCCAGGTTGGAGCCTTTTGCTCCCAAGGGATGGACCCTGTGGTACGGATCCATATCTGGAGCAGTTCTTGAAGAGCTGCTGCCTGTGGGAAGCCCACACCGGATCAGTTCAGCAAGGACTGTATCCCGTGCGAGGGACCCCACAGCACAGGGGATGAGAGTGACTGAGAAGGAGCGGCAGTGAAGAAGCACTATAGACTGACCATAACCCCCATTCCCCCATTCCCCTGTGCCGCTCAGGGGGAGGAGGTGGAAGAGGGTGGATGGAGGGGAAGGTGCTTTTGGTTTCTTTCCTTTGCTTCTCACTTCTCTAGCTCGTTAGTAATAGGTAATAAATCTTACTATCTCCCTATGCTGAGTCTGTTTTGCCCATCACTGTGCGATCTCCTCATCCTTATCTCAACCCTTGAGCCCCTTTCATCATATTTTCTCCCCGTTCCTCTATGAGGAGGGGGAGTGAGAGAGCGGTTGTGGTGGAGCTCGGCCACCCACCCAAGTAAAACCACCACAAGGAGCCAGCTGGCCAAGGAACTGGAAATCTGGACAATGCAAGGACAAATGCAGGTACCCAGAAGTCAGTATTTGTTGGTACAATATGTTGATGATATTTTGATTGCCACAGAGAATGAGTTGCTCTGCATCCAAATAACCATCGAGATTTTAAATCAGTTAGGAATGGGTGGCTATAAAGTTTCAAAAGAAAAGGCACAAATAGTTTGCTCAACTGTAACATATTTGGGGTGTGAGATTTCTCAGGGACAAAGAAGTCTGGGCATCAACAGGATAAGAACCATATGCGCTATCCTGGAACCTCAAAATCTCCATGAGCTAAGGGCCTTCTTAGGAATGGCTGGGTGGTGCAGATTACAGATAATGGATTACGGACTCATAGCTAAGCCCCTTTATGAAGCTCAGAAGGCACAGAATTTTATTTGGGGAAAAACAGAGAAAGAAGCTTTTAAGAAACTTAAAGACACTCTAATGAAGTCACCAGCTTTGGGTTTACCAGATTTATCAAAAGATTTCAATTTCTTTGTACATGAAAGACAATGACTAGCGCTAGGGATACTAACTCAGTGACTGGGAAGCTGGAAAAGACCTGTGGGATACTTTTCCAAACAGTTGGATGCTGTAAGTGCAGGGTGGCCCTCATGTTTGCGGGCAGTGGCAGCAACAGTTCTTTTAACCCAGGAAGCAAGGAAACTTACCTTGGGAAAACATATTGAAGTTTTTGTACCACATATGGTAACAACTGTTTTAGAGCAAAAGGGAGACCACTGGTTATCACCCAACCGGATGATGAAATATCAGGCAATACTAACTGAACAAGATGATGTAACCTTGAAAATGACTAACTTGTTAAATCCAACAGTATTTCTGGGAACTGTTCCAGAAGAAGGACCATTGGAACACAATTGTGTGGAACTAATCGAACATACTCATGCTAGCCACGAAAATTTGAAGGATGTACCCCTTGAAAGGTATGACTGGGAACTTTTTACTGATGGTAGTAGTTTTATGGAAAACGGAACACGATATGCAGGGTATGCAGTGACAACCCTGAAAACGGTGATCGAAGCAAAACCTTTACCACCTGGAACGTTGGCACAGTGAGTGGAACTGATAGCTCTAACTCGAGCAGTGGAACTGAGTAAAGAAAAGATGGTAAATATTTGAAGAGATTGAAAGTATGCCTTTTGTCCACATTCATGGAGCATTATGGAAAGAAAGAGGGTTGTTGTCCTCACAAGGGTCCAATATAAGATATCAAGAGGAGGTGTTAAATTTGATAAATGCAGTACAAAAACCGAAACAAGTGGCTATCATGCACGGTAAAGCCCATCAAGGAGGAACCTCGAAGATATCAGAAGCGAATCGGTTGGCAGATCAAGCAGCTCAACAAGTTGCTTGGCAGGTACGGAGTGATGGCTTGAGTACCACTCAAGGTAGGCCCCATTTGTTTTAATCTTCCCAAGGGACCCAGATATTAGCCAGAGGATGAGATATTAGCAAATCTCCTAAAGGCCCGAATGAACTCTGATGGATGGTATGTAAACGCTATGGGCCAGGTAGTACTACCCCCTTTGGTGATGCGGGGAATACTTCAGACAAGCCATAATGAGTGTCACTGGGGCCCAGAGGTGAAACAAGCAAGCAATCAGTAAATATAAAAGGATGATTAGCTAGCTAGGCAGTAGGATGAATCATTATCTAGGTATTAAGAATAGAATAGGTTAGTTACACAATATTATCTGTTAGTCAAGGAAGAAGTAGCCTGAGTCTGTAAGATATACTATCAGGAGCCAAGAGGTGAAGAATAGGTGAAAACTAAGTAACAAAAGCTTGCCAGACATCCCGTCAGGCAGGAAACAGATGGACAACAAGGACACAAATTAGCTCAGACTGATAAGGACATTGCAAACTTGCAAAATCACTACATTCTAGATAAAGGGTGAGAAGTATACTATGAGGAAGACATACGGCCTTCCTCCCAAAGACCACTGCCCACCTCATGAAGACCCCTGCCCACAACTCTTGGAAGAATCTGCGCAAGTGCAAAGGACTGATAAGCTAATTAGCATAAGAAGCGTGAGTAGGCGGGTTTAGGTAATTAATATGTATAGGCGTTAATTGAATATTCGTTGTTCTGCTGTACAAATATGAGATAGTTTGTCACTTTGGGTATGCACGTTAGGTGGAAGGATCCCCCGTGCATCCAGCGCTGTCAATAAAGAATACTTCGTCACTAAGAAGAAATTTTGACTTCGTTCTTTAAATCAGTCTGGCACCCCAGATGGGACACCCTCTCTGCCCGGCTGCAGGACCCGCTGGGAATAGGACTCCCTAGGGTACCCCCGGGATTTCCCGGAGGGATTCCTTGACTCAACGGATCACTGCGGAGGCAGACAAGGACCCCATCGCTGTAAGTGACGAAATTCTTTATTTTGGTTTGTTTGTTTGGTAGACCGGTCATTTGGTGCTGCCTGTAAGTCGGAAGGTAAGCTTCTGCAGGGTAGTGTTGGTGTATACTTTTGTGGCTAGCACCTTAAGTATACGTTGGATCTGTTTTGGTGGCATTTAATTGCCATTGGGAACCTTGGCAAAAGGTTTGCCTTTAAGGTTCATTTGGTACCGTGTTACTTATTTTGGTTTTCTGACCTATCGAATGTGGAATTTGACTGTGATTGTTGTTATTGCGATTTTAGCTATATTTTTGGTAATAATAATAGTTTCTTGGTGTTGCTGTAAAAAGATACCGACGTGCTGCATTTTGTAAGTTTAATTTGAAGGGTAATCTAAAAGTGCGAATCGGAAAAATGGGAGAAAAACAAAGTGGTGGAATTCTAAAGAAAAGTCCTTTAGGATGTGTTTTAATTCATTGGGAGGATATTGGAGGGTCTGCTGGAGGAACTGTGAATAAGAAAATATTGATAGAATATTGTAACCAATGGTGGCCACTATATAAGTTGGAGTATGGGGAAAAATGGCCTTTTAATGGAACTTTAAACTATAATACTTTGTTACCGTTAATGTTTTTGAGGAGATAAGGGAAATGGATGAAATGTTGTATACTGATATGTTGTTTCAGCATCTTGGAGGGAAAAGGTATGGAATTAAGTTGGCCCCTGACTGAGCCTTTGGTGCTGGCATTAGAAAAGTACAGGCTGGAGAAAGATAAAGGAAGTGTTAAAGGGGTTGCTGAAGGTGTGGCATGTAGTATTTGATAAAGCTGCTTGAAGTTGAATGAGCAGGGAAAGAGGATGTAGGGATGTTAATAGTTCTGCCTCAACCCAAGGCTGAGATCTTAAAATCACAGAGGGTGTGAGCCCTCTGGGGCAGAGGGACCATGATGGGTCCGAAAGAGTTGTAACGGAAACAGAAAAGCAGTTAACTCTTAAAACAACCTGAGTTCATGTGTGAGTTCAGATTGCTAACGGGACTGCTCAGGGAACTTTCAACGATTGTATTCCCCTGACCGACCCCCCCATCTGAGACCCTAATCACCCCGGAAATTATGAACTGCTATACCGAAATCTGGTTAAATTGGGAATTGAGAATTTGTTCCAACAAGGTCCAAAAGAAACCCCTATGGAATTTTTGGACCAACTTTTGAAATGCAATGAAAATAAAAAAAAAAATTGGACGTGGCTTCAGAAAACAGAGGCAATTGGCTAGCCTCTTTCTAGGGCAATTGGCCCCCTGATATCAGAAAGAAATTGTCTTCGGCTGCAGGATAAACTTAGAACAGTCAGGAATAACGGGGACCTGGGGCACCTACCCTAGCAGGTCCACTGGTTGAAATAAAGCTAGGGAACAAAGAGAGAGCCTTGAATTTTTGTTGGTTAAAGGAGCTTCTTTCTCTGTGTTAATTAGTCTGTAAATGTAATAGGAGCAGCTGGCCAACAGGAAAAGGTGTTTCTCTTGCAATGCTTGAAATATAAACTGGGGAAACAAATAGGGATACATAGGTTTTTATGTCTACCTGGATCTCAAAAATCTCTATTAGGTCGAGATTTGTTAGAACAATTAGAAGCAGAAATTATCTTTGAAAAAGGGAAAATGGAATTAAAGATGGGAGAAGAACAACTAATAAATGTGCTGAGCTTGGCACTAATACAAATTGACCCTAAAAGTGAAATACCCTCAGAGATCACAGATCAAGTGTATCCAGGAGTTTGGGCCACCGAAGTCCCTGGAAGAGCTAAAAATGTGACCCCAAAAATTATTAAATTAAAGCCAGGAGAGAAACCTGTTAAGTAATATCCTTTGAGGATAGAAGATAGGAAATGAATTAAAGAAATAATTGATAATTTTCTGCAGTATGGATTATTAGTTGAATGTGAATCCAAATACAATACACCCATATTGCCAATCAAAAGGGCAGATGGAAAAAGCTATGGGCTAGTTCAGGATTTGAGGGCCATAAATAAAATCATCGAAGATATACATCCAGTAGTAGTAGCAAACCCTTATACTTTGCTGACTAAATTAAAGAATAGTCAAGTTTGGTTTACCGTACTGGATTTAAAAGATGCCTTCTTCTGCCTAGCCTTAGCCACAGAAAGCCAAAACCTATTTGCCTTTGAATGGGAAAACCCCGACTCAGGTAGAAAGACGCAGCTTACGTGCACAGTATTACCTCAAGGATTCAAGAATAGCCCCACCATTTCTGGAAACGAATTAGCAAAGGAACTTGAGACTTGGAAACCTCCGGACACTGAAGGGACTTTGTTACAATACGTGGATGATCTATTGATAGCCACTGAGACTAAAGAAGGCTGTGTTCAATGGACTGTCAGTCTCCTTAATTTTCTGGGTTTAAATGGATATCGAGTCTCCCAACAGAAAGCCCAGCTGGTTCAGCAATGTGTGACCTATCTGGGATTCGAAATTTCGGGAGGACAACGAGAGCTGGGAACTGAATGCAAGGAAGCCATTTGTCGAACTCCGGAACCACAAACGATAAAAGAACTGCGAACCTTTCTGGGAATGACAGGTTGGTGTCGCCTTTGAATTTATAATTATGGACTGATGGTGAAGCCTCTGTATGACTTGATAAAAGGTAACCAGTCAAAATTGGTTTGGACTGGAGAAGCGCGAACAGCTTTTAAGAGACTTAAACTTGAATTGATGCGTGCTCCGGCCTTGGGAGTGCTGGACCTGTCGAAACCTTTTTGGTTATTTTCACATGAGAGACCAGGGATGGCTTTGGGAGTATTAGCACAAAAGCTGGGTCCCTATAAGCGAGTAGTAGCTTACTTCTCTAAACAACTGGATGAAGTAAGTAAAGGATGGCCCGGATGTCTTCGGGCAGTGGCAGCAGTCATTATCAATATACAGGAGGCTCGGAAGCTTACAATGGGACAGAAAATGACAGTGCTAGTTTCCCATACAGTCTCAACAGTTTTGGAACAAAAGGGAGGTCATTGGCTCTCCTGCAGAGATTTTAAAATACCAACAAATACTAGTAGAACAAGATGATGTGGAAATTGTGGTCACTAACATTGTGAATCCAGCCTCTTTCCTTAGTGGAACTCAGGATGAGCTAATAACACATGACTGTATAGAAATAATGGAGACCGTGTATTCCAGTCGACCTGATCTTAAGGAAGAACCTTTAGAAGATGCTGACGAATCTTGGTATACTGATGGAAGCAGCTTTGTGAAACAAGGACAACATAAGGCAGGGTATGCCGTTACAACCACTCAACAGGTAATCGAGTCTAAACCATTACCTCCTGGGACGTCCGCCCAGAAAGCAGAGATAATCGCTCTTACGCGAGCACTGGAACTAGCAGCAGGAAGGAAAATAAATATCTGGACAGATTCTAAATATGCATTCGGTGTGGTGCATGCTCATGGAGCGATTTGGAAAGAGCGTGGATTGCTGACCGCTCAGGTAAAACAGATAAAACATGCTGAAGAAATTTTAAAATTGTTAGAGGTGGTAAAACAACCAGAAAAGGTAGCTATCATGCATTGTCGGGGACACCAAAAGGGGAACGCTGATTTTGAAATTGGAAATCGATTGGCAGATCAAGAGGCTAAGCAGGTAGCTGGATTAACTGAAGTGAAGGCATCATCTTTGATACAAGATGGTAAAGTTCAAACTATATACATAAACCAAAAGCCAAATTATACAAAAGAAGACTTAAAATTAATTGAAGATTTGAAAGGTAAAATGAAACCAGATGGATGGGTATATTTAAAAGATAACCGAGTAGTAATACCCTCTAATTTGATATGGCTCACAGTTCTTACAGAACACAATAAAACACATTGGGGGGCTGACACATTGCATAAGAGCCTGAGTCAGACATTAGTGGGACAAAATTTATATGCAACGATAAAACAAGTAACTCGACAATGTAGCATTTGTTTACACAACAACCCCAATACCAAGAATAAAATAAAATTTGGAATAATTGGTAAAGGAAATTATCCGGGACAACAGTGGCAAATTGATTTTTCAGAACTCCCTAGAAAAGGGGGGTATCGTTATTTATTGGTTCTGACTGACACATTTTCAGGATGGCCCGAAGCCTTTCCCTGTCGAGCAAACAAAGCAAGAGAAGTGGTTAAAGTCTTGTTAAATGAAATAATACCACGCTTTGGGATTCCAGTAGCAGTGGAATGTGAACCTGATAGAGGTTCACATTTTTGTGTGCAAGTGGTACAACAGATAAGTAAGATTCTAAAGATAGATTGGCAACTACATACTCCTTATAGACCGCAGGCAAGTGGACAAGTAGAAAAAACGAACCATTTAATTAAACAACAAATAGCTAAAATCGGACAAGAAGCTAATTTGTCATGGCCTCAATCCCTCTCTTTAGCATTACTTAGAATTAGAGTTAAACCTAGAGTAAAGGAGAATTTGAGTCCCTTTGAAATCTTATATGGGAGGCCGTATCAATTTCTATTTAGTGGAGAGGATCTAACACAGTTAGGATCAGAATATTTATATGCTTATATAACTGAACTTCAGAAACAATTAAATAAAGTACATAAATTGATTTTAGGGACCAGGGCTAGAGGGTTGGATCAACCAATCCACCCCTTTAAGCCCAGGGATTATGTATATAAATAAAGATTTTTTCAGGACAACCCCTAGAAGAAAGATGGATCAGACCATATCAGGTGTTGTTGACGACGCATACTGCTATCAAGATTAAAGAACAAGCTGCTTGGATCCACTATTCAAGAGTGAAGAGAGCTCCTGGAAAATTATGGACTGCTACCCCAATAGGATCTACCAAATTACGGCTCTTCAGGTCGTAATTGTAATGGGGTGGCTACCTAATTTATACTTGACTTTATGGGATAAAAGCACATGTTTATCTCAGGTACAAGGAGTTTCTCACGCTCTGGGTAAAACAAATTGCTGGATATGTACACATATGCCAGAACACGGAGATAAAGGCATATCTCTAATCGGAATTCCCCTACCTAGGAATAAATCCTGGGAAAACTTATGGAGGAATACCTCTTGGGGTATTGAAGGTGATGAGATTCTGAAATTAGAAATAAATAGTCCTAAGGTACAAGAGTCATATTATACTTGCGTTCAGAGATGTAACCCACCCAAAGGACAAGGGAAAATTGATTATAACCCCATAAAATATGTGGGAAACCAGTCATCTTGTAACATCACTTTATCTATTGGTACCTCAGTTTTTGTTAATTCTATGGCTTGGCCAGTACCAGAGGGAAGAGGATCGTACTGGCTGTGTAATGATACAGCTCGGAAGGTTTTACCAAAAACCTGGATGGGAACTTGTACCTTGGGAGCAGTAGTCCCTAATATAACGATACATGATTCTTTGTCACGGGGGTATTTGAGAAATCAAATTGGACGGGAAATCAAAAATCCCTTAGTAGAAAGACTACTGCTTTCCATAGTTTTGCCCATTGGTTTATCCCATGGTTAGGGGTGAGTGAGTTGGAAAAAACAATAGTCAACATATCTGCAGTAATAGAAAAATTAGAAAATAGGACAATTGATGTTATGAAAGCTCAACAGCAAGAAATATCTAGCTTATCACAAGTGGTGTTACAAAACAGAATGGCCTTAGACTTGTTGTTGGCTGCTCGAGGAGGAGTATGTACAATTGTTAATACTAGTTGTTGTGTGTATGTGGATCAAAGTGGGAGAATTTCCACTGACCTAGAGGAAATATGGAAACAGACTAAAATATTACATGAAGTCACCAAAGACGATCTCTCATGGAGTTTTGAAGAAATGTGGAACAAAGTAACTTCTTGGCTACCTAATATACAGTGGCTGAAACAGGTTTTTATTATTACGATTGCTTTTGTGATATTGGGAATATTTGTATGTATATTGTTCAAGTGTTTGTTTTGTTGTACTACGAAAGATGGGTACATTTAATGCAAAGGAATTTGCATGCATCAAGAAAAGGGGGGAATGAAACAAGCAAGCAATTAGTAAATATAAAAGGATGATTAGCTAGCTAGGCAGTAGGATGAATCATTACCTAGGTATTAAGAATAGAATAGATTAGTTACTCAATCTGTTAGTCAAGGAAGAAGTAGTCTGAGTCTGTAAGATATACTATCAGGAGCCAAGAGGTGAAGAATAGGTGAAAACTAAGTAACAAAAGCTTGCCAGACATCCCGTCTCGGGCAGGAAACAGATGGACAACAAGGACACAAATTAGCTCAGACTGATAAGGACATTGCAAACTTGCAAAATCACTACATTCTAGATAAAGGGTGAGAAGTATACTATGAGGAAGACATACGGCCTTCCTCCCAAAGACCACTGCCCACCTCATGAAGACCCCTGCCCACAATTCTTGGAAGAATCTGCGCAAGTGCAAAGTATCTGAACAGGCAGGAGGGAATAGGCTAAATCCATTTATGGTAGTGTATCTGAATGGTCTTGCCTCAGGATTTTTAAATTAAATCCATTACAGATTGCCAGCATATATCATCTCCATCCAGAGGGGCTCCAAAGAGGAAGGGACATCTGCACTTCAAAAACATGTGTTTTTACAACACAGTCCTTGAGAGCCCCTCCTTTGGGTCAATAACAAGTAATACCTTTGTTTGCTATGCAGCTGTGCTTGTGCCTGCTCGGGGCAGGGCTGGGCTGTAGTCCTCACCTTTCCCATTTCCGTCACACCTGGTTCTCACTTCTCCTCCAGCCACATACACACTGGCTGCACCGTGGCTGACTGTACAAAATAAGCCTGTTCTCTTTAACCTAGCTGTGGAGACTCTGCCCTGGTACAGCACCTGCAAATTGGGAACCTTGCTGTGTTCATCCTTTCTCAAAAAGGAGCAATTATTGCTTTAAGGTGAAAGGAGAATTTGGCTAATAGCTTGCCTAGTAACTTCTCTAGGAGCAGCAATTTTAGTTGCCTAATACTAATGTAATGATTTGCCCTCTCCCATGGAGTTGTTCTTCAATGGCCACTGTGCTTTTCTTTTTTTTTTTGGGGGGGGGGGGAGGACAGAGGTGTCAACGCACCATGGCAGATTTCAGTTAACTGTGCACATGGAGTAACAGTCCAGCAAAGGCCAGAAATAAGGGCTAGGAATGCTCTGCCTGTGAAGAGATGGGTCATCTCCTGGGTGCTGGATGCTAGGTGGCACTTGTGCCATCACTGAGAGGTGACACTGAAAGCTGGATCACACAAGGAAGAGTGAGGTACCCCACAGTAGGGCCCACAACAGTGTAATGGAGAGGATATCTTGGTGGAAGAAAGCCCATCATGAGACCTAAAAGAAAAAATGTGCTGCAGCTGGTGGAGGTATTCTAAGATTGCTTATAACCTGTTGTGGGGAGGCCTGAATTACTGCTGCCTGAAGGACTGTCTCTGGAAGGTCATGTGCCTTTGGGAACAGCATAACAGTGCTGCTGCTTTTACAACTTGGCATTGGTAAAGTTAATAGCTTTGCTAAAAGCCCCTCTGCAAGGGAAGCTGAGGAGAAGAGTCCAGCTCCAAGATGCCAGTCTTTGCAGCTGATCCTGTGCAATGTTCATGCTTTTGAGGCCACTTGTTTAAAGGGTGGAGCAGAGACTTTTATTTTTTCCAGAGTTTGTTTCAGCTCTGTTGTCAGGCTCAGTTACCCCAAAACTCCCCTAACTGGTCTGTGTTTGTTTCATGCATGAGATATCAGGCCCTAGCTTGTATATGACTTGGCAAAACCAGGCAGATCTTAACCTTCTGCTCCTTGGAGCCAAAGACCTCATCTCTACAAACCTTTTCCAATGGCCTGTTTAAAGCATTGCTCTCAGCACATGCTCCTTAGCATAAACCAGCAGAAAATTTCCAGGCTTTCTGACCAAATCTTGAATCTAACCTTTTGCAGGACTTTTCCATGCAACAGGCCAAAATGGAGAAGGCTGGTGGGCTGGCCAGTTACATTTATAGCTGATTTTTGGCATGGGTTTAATGTTATTAAATCCAGATGTTATTCTGTGGTTTAGATCCTACATCCTGTATGCCTGAGAAAACAGCCACTTTCCCAGTGACTTGGTCTCAGTGGTTAGACCAAGAACTGGGCACAAAGCCTTAATTATGTATACTGATTTTCCACTGATGAATAATTTAAAATAGTTTTCAGTGGCAGTGAAATGATAACTTAGAGCACAAATCCCATTCATTCTTTCCAGTTATTTGTGACTGCGTTTTGCAGAAACAGAAAGTTTAATATGAGTTGCTTAGAGATAAGATTAAAAAAAAAAAGTTTCAAGAAATGAAAAACTTCTCTTCTAATAGTTTTTTCAGTTTTCCCCTCCCTTTTTCCTCAATGCTTCTAGAATTAACAGCACATGATAAGACATGCATGCTTGGATCTACAGCCAAAATACTCTGAGCTGCAGTTTCCGGGAATAGCTGGAGTAATGTTAGAGGTTCTCTACCTTTTTATTTACAATGATCATCCAAGAGAGTTCATTTCTGCCCAAACAGTTTCAGAAAAATAAGAGTTGTCTGTTCTATCACTGGTGAGAACTGCTGGTTTAGGAGACAGCAGCAGGGCCCCTCTGTTGGCAAAAATAAAACCACTGAGGCGGTGTTGTCCTGTGCCTGTGGTCAGTGGTGGTTCTCCTTCAAGGCAGCTACAGGAGAGAAAGTTCTGCTCACTAGTGTTGTTGGATGAGGCACCCTTTGCAATTTGTTCTTGCTTTAGCAAAGGTATTGGCTGTTATACAGAAAGGAAGATAAAAATCTTGCTGCTAGAAGTTGGCCTTCTATCTTAGCCTTTAGGGACACTGCCTCTGAGAGTGCTGATGACTGCTGAGAACTATGGTCTCCAGAAAGTGAGGAGTCCTGGTATTCAAGGTGGATGTGCTACAGCAGGCCAGAGGCTTTCCAGTCAGTTGAACTAGGCTTATGGCTATCTGAGGCCTTCAGAAATGGGTTGATCCCAGAAAACCTGCCCCAAGGCACTGTTTTACCAGGAGAACAGTGCCTTGAGCAAGTTTCATGTGTTTCCAATTCCCACTGCTCAGTATTTCTGTCCCATCCCTAAGCTGTTTGCAGCTGTCCATCTGGCATAGAAACCATTCCTCCTGGGGAGGGCATCAATCATCTCGCTGAGAAGCCAGAATTCTTTCTTGGAGCGCCCAAAATCCATCAAGTGCCTCTTCCCTGGCTGTATGGAGGGGACTGACCCTGAGGAACAGGCTGGGAAAGAGGGGTGACAGAGGGACAGCTGCTTGCTCCCTCAGAGAGCTCTGGGAAGAGCAAAGGAGCTCTCAGTGCATCCAGTAGCTCCAGCAGCACTTTGGCTCTACCTGTGGTCAAGGACTACCTGGCCTACGAAAAAGAGGTGGTCATCAGGAACAGAAGAGCCTCTCAGAAGCTTCTTTGGGACCCTGGGGCTCTGCCACATGCCATCACTTGTGTTCTGGGAGGGGAATAAATACCAAGGGGGCTTCAGCACAGAGGTGCAGTTCTGGATGTCTTTGTGCCTCTGTCCATCATGGGTTTCTGTAGATCTGTCTGGGGCTACAGCTGGGCAGACCTGGTTTTAAAAAGTACCTGTATCTGTCTATGTTGATAACAACAGCTACTCTCAAGAAAATTTCTGAAAGGGGACATAATATAAAAAGTGAAGCTGTACCAGTATGGACCTCTGGAGTTCTGCTTTCCTCTGGAACTCTGGACAAGTGTTGTGGTTTAACCTGGATGGCAGCTAAATACCACACAGCTGTTTGCTTACCCTCCCCCCTCCCTCTCTGGGATGGGGGAGAGAAATGGGAAAGTGAAGCCTGTGAGTCGAGATAAAGACAGTTTATTAAGACAGGAAAATAATAACAACAACAACAATAATAATGATAATAGTACTACTAATAATAATGTGTACGAAACAAGTGATGCACAAAGCAATTGCTCACCACCACTGACCGATGCCCAGCCTATCCCCGAGCAGCCGGCCCCCCCACCCCGGCTAGCCACCCCTATGCATTGTTTAGCATGATGTCAGATGGTATGGAATACCCCTTTGGCCAGTTTGGGTCAGCTGTCCTGGGTCTGTCCTCTCCCAGCTCATGCTGCACCCCCAGCCTGCCCGCTGGCAGGACAGAGCGAGGAGCTGAAAAGTCCTTGGCTTAGTGTAAGCACTGCTCTGCAACAATTAAAACATCAGCATGTTATCAGCACTCTTCTCATCCTAATCCAACTCTTCTCATCCTAATCCAAAACACAGCACCCTACCAGCTACTAGGAGGAAAATTAACTCTGTCCTAACTGAAACCAGGACAACAAGTTACTCTGATCTCTCTGCATATTGTTTTTCCTGTTGTAAAAGCAGAGAAATGTGTCCAAGGAAAGCAGTTGACGATTAAACATTTTCAGGATCTCAAATGAATCCTCTGTGTAGCTAGATGTTCCTGAAAAAAAAAAAAAAAAAAAAAAAAAAAGTGCATTTACCTGCTAACATAGTAAAGAGGCCTTAAATTAGTAATTAGAGGGCTTGATGAAAACAGCCCATAGGCAGATACAATCCTGGTGAACTGTAAAAGGGCTTAAAAATTAGGGAAACTGTTATTTATAGGGTTACTGGAGGTAATGGAGGAAGGATAGCAGCAATTCAATGCCCTGAATAGCTTAGACACTTGCTAATGCAAGACTGAATAAAAACAGGAAGAACTAGATGTCTTAATATATCATTTAATAGGTATAATAGACACGTGCTGGAACTCATGAGACTGGAATATTAATAGAAAAGAATAAAGCTTATTCTGGAAGGGTAACAGAGGTGGCAGGGGATGAGATGTTTTCCATGTATGTTCATGTGCTCTGAGATCCAGTGTGGAGAAAGAGATGAGCAAATCACAGATCTCTGAGTAATGATATACAAGGGTAAAGAACACAGACGTAGCACACCAAGAAGGGCAGTCTTTGTGAGAAGTTAATTTAGTTTTCTGAAAGATAAGGCATGGTGGTAAATGAGGAATTCCAATTATGCATACTCAGAGTTGTGAAGGAGCAGAGAGGAACGCGTTTGGCTTGTTCCGGGGGTGAGCTGGCATGAACTTTTGGTGCAGAGGTGGAAATTTTGGCATGAACTTTTTGGTGCAGAGGAGCTGGCTGGGCATGTGAGAGCAGAAGGCAGTGTAAATAGGAATGTTGCTAAAATGATAGTATGATGCTTGGGAAAAAGTGACAAGAGCAAAGTGTTTAAAATGGTCTTCAGAAATGGAGTCTTTGGTAAACATGAAGAAATAGTAACTCATATCTCATGGGAAGGAAATCTGGGATGGGGGAGAAGTAAACAGAACTGTAATTTCCTTAAATATTTGATATTAAGGTCAGGAGTATAAGCAATCATGTTTCAGAGAGACTCAGAAAGGTGAATGAAGTGGTGGAATCACAAGCTCTTCAATCACCTTGGACTGAAGCAGGATGCCTCTAGAAGGAGCACAATAGGTTGTTTTATCCAACACAAACTGTGTGGCAAAGGCTCAAAGTGAGAAAGAGATAGCAAGGATGTAAAGGACAATAAAATTTGTTCTGTAAAGATTAGGTTCTCTGGGTTTCAGTAACCCTTCTAGTAGGTGGAAGATCAAAGAATGCTTATGTCTGCTATACAGTGAAAAAAGTTCAGCAAATCATGCTAAGAAATCTGATATATTTTTTTTTTCTTTGATCAAGCATCTCACACATTAGATGCCATCAACAGAGGAGAAAGGGAGAGGTTTGGGGCTGGAATAGAGAATAAATGGGTCAGCTGAGTAAGGTAGAAACTGGCCTGGAGCAATGCTGCTTTTGGGAGTTTCTGGAGCACAGACAAGCGAGGTTCAGAAGTCTGGGAAAAGAGCAAGCATAGCACCTACCTTGAAACAAGGGAAGAAGAAAAGCTGAGTGACTATAGATATATAGGCTTCACTTATTGGGTAAAGGTTGAAAGAGTCAAACAAACCACTTCAAAGTAACTAGAAGTGTCTGGGGGAAGAGATAATTAACAGTCATCAGTCCAGAAAAACTACATCAAACCCAAATTAATTTTGTGTTAGTGGGAGCCTGAGGGCTAGTGAAAAAGTCTTAGATAGCTGCCACGTGTCCTGGCTGTCACTTTAGCATTTTTACAAATAAACTGGAGAGAGATGCTCAAGATAAAATCACTGTAGAGTGAGTGCTAAACTTTTTTTTTTCTTTTTTCTTTTTTCTTTTTTTTTCCCCAGAAAAAAAATACACTGAGAGTAGTTATCCATGACTGGTAATCAAACTTGAGAGAGTCATCATGGATGTATCCTGGATCTGGTATTCAGTATTTTATTTTCCATCTTGTCTGGAAGAATAAAACACACATTTAGTAAATCTGCATATGGCACCACCCTGGCAGAAGCTACAAGCACACTGAAAGATAGGATTAGAATTGACTAGCTGGAGACATAGTCTGAAAAAAAATGGATGCAGTTCAATAAGGACAAATGAAAGATTTGTATTGCCTGATGAGACATCAGCTCTGCCAGAAAGGATCTGCCAAAATGGATTTTATTCTGACACACTGTCATCCAAGTGCTGGTGGTACAAAAGGATAGTATTTTAAATTACTTCTAGGTGATTTTCCATTTAAATATTTGATGTCACTAAGATAGATGGATTGTTCTTTGTACTCTGGTCAGCTTTGGTAAGGCCCCAGCTGCCAACTAAGGCTCATTTTGGGTGCTATGCTTCCAGAATGAGGTGAACTAGCTGGGAAGAATGATGACACTTCTGATAGATCAACATGTAAGAAGTGACTAAAGAAATGAGGTGCCTTTTATTCCGAAGGGTAACCTACAGCAAGGCTTAGCAGCCTTCTCTGCATAATGAAGTCGTCTGGGCTCTGCGTCCTTGGCTAGCAGCACAATGAAATGACGGGAAGCAGAAAGAGCACCTTTGATCATCCCGGGAAAGATAAAATTTGTTTAAACTGAAATAATGAGTTTTACAGTAGTGGAAAAAAACTTTTCCCCTGGGAAGGACACTGCAGTCCTGGAACAGGCAGTCAAAACAATAGCCATTACTGCAGCTTTCTAGGACATTTGTCTGATGTGTTTCTTCTTTGCAGAGGAAGAGAGACACCTTCAAGCAAACAAACAGGATTTTAACCTACAGTTTGAATATGCTGTAAGTAACTAGCATATGTTGCTTCGTGCAGATGCAGTGATAGATGCTGCTGCATCTGCTTCATGTCTTCACACTATAAGGTGCTCTCCCTTCGTGTTCATTTTGATGTTTCAAGGGCATGACATGAGTGAAGCTAGCTGTGTGTTGTGGTTTAACCCAGATGGCAGCTAAGCACCACACAGCCGTTCGCTCACCCTCCCTCCTCCCTCTCTGGGATGGGGGAGAGAATTAGAAAGAAATGAAAGCCTGTGGGTTGAGATAAAGACAGTTTATTAGGACAGAAAAGAAAGGAAAACAATAATAATAATGATAATAGTACTACTAATCATCATGTGTACAAACAAGTCATACATGGTGCAATTGCTCACCACCTGCTGACCAGGCTATCCCCGAGCAGCCAGTACCCCACCCCAGCCAGCCATCCCTATATATTGTTTAGCATGACATCAGGTGGTATGGAATACTCCTTTGGCCGGTTTGGGTCAGCTGTCCTGGGTCTGTCCCCTCCCAGCTCCTGCTGCACCCCCAGCCTGACCGCTGGCAGGACAGAGCGAGAAGCTGAAAAGTCCTTGGCTTAGTGTAAGCACTGCTCTGCAACAATTAAAACATCAGTGTGATATCAACATTATTCTCATCCTAAATCCCAAACACAGCACCCTACCAGCTACTAGGAGGAAAAATAACTCTATCCTAGACAAAACCAGGACAATGTGACTCTGCAAGCAATGAGTTTAAGTCTACACTTAGGGAAGAGGATTAATTCCCTGGGCTTCCCAGAAAGACTCGGGCGATGCTTGTTGCTGTGTCCTGTGGTAAGACGGGGGGACAGATGTGCCAGAGAGCACATCAGAAAGATGGTTCATTGCTGAGTCACCCACAGGGAGCTCTGTCTTTGGAGTCATCCCTGAGACTGGGCAGTTGAAGGAGGTCTAATGCTGGAAGAGCACAACGCAGTGGCTTTTTACACTTCCAGAAAATTATTTGTGAGACAAGTGTTTGCAGGATCAGGCTCCAAGGTCTTTCAATAACAGAACCTGGGGGGAGATATCTGTTGGAAATGTGGTTTCATTTAAAGTAAAACATGAAAGGAAATGTATCAGTTCATCATTTCTCTCAATAAAATCCTCTCTGGCAGGAAGGTTTTGAATCTGGCCTTCGTGGCTTCCTTCCAGCTTTTATTTCCAGCTCCTTAACAGCCTTTTTGGGCTAATGTTGTGCCATGAAATCTGTGCCTCCAAGGAGTGTCGGAAAGGGAAACGGACCCGAGTAATGATGCAACCTCGATGCGAGTATAATCGTCCTCCTTTATTGCAGGTTCTCACAGAGTATATATAGGCAACTAACTACAGCACGCGCCGAAAACAACTTATAATTGGTCTAGCTTCTCCATGCACTTGTCTCTAGCTTGTTTCCTCATTATCTCTAATACAAGGACGTGGGAAACAGCACAAAGCCACCTGCAAATTCCTTTCCCACAGTTCCCCCTTTTTATTTACAGTCAACCAAATGCTTTCTATATATTTTTCTATCAAGCACTGCAAACATTACAATAAGCAACAGGGTGAAAATCACATGCAAATTATGATTGTAAAGTAGCGTGCCTACTAGAATCTACATCAATCAACAAAACACTAAGCACTAGGGATGGAGCTTCGCCGTGATGCTACTTCTCACTCACACAGCACAATCACATAAAGAGGCCTCTTTCACTTTTCATTCATATCACAAGAAAATATCACTTAAGGTAATTTGTCCGCGGCTTCAGGAGGTCCATGTCTACTCCTGTGGTGAGCATCTGAGAGTGGAGACCCCTCCGAGGAAAATGCTCGGGGTGCACCTAGGGGCGTCCGTTCCACAGTCGATCCCACAGCCAAGCAGAGCTGCTCCTGGCACAAGGAACGATGCTATTATAGTTTTGCATAATTACACCAAAGAGATGCATTGCAATAAGGAGCAAGTGTGACATTGACAATTTGTTTCATGGTTTGGTTTTTGCCCATGTAATTGAACCTTACACATGATGTGGCTGTTACACTTCCCAGGATATCTAATTCCTGTGGCTCTAGGGGCGCTCGCAGCAAGTAGACAGTACAATCTTTGTTATCTGCCAGGATCCCCACCAGACATGTCGTAAAGGGGTCGTTAGCACTAGCCAGGGACAGGCACATCGCTTCTTGTCCTGTCATGTTGGTGAGGGTGACCCCGATGTTGTGGCATGGTTGGATGGAGACCCAGGGCTGGCAATAACCGATGACAGCAGCGATTGTGAGGAGGAGGCCAACCATGGCCTTACCCCCTTGCTGGTACCCATCTTGGTCCGTGACCTGTGGAGACACAAGCATACCCTCGACCCCAAGTTATTAGAGGCTGGGGTCCCTCCCAAAGACCTGTATTTCAATTTGTTACCATCACTAAGGCCTGCTCTGATTCTGGCACCTGTGGCAGTGCGGAATTCATACTTTTCTAATGTTTTACTATGGGTGGTACCTCTTTGTGAGGAAAGGGTAATGATAGGTGATTCATTATGTAAAGTGCCTTTCCCAACCTGTTCTGTGGTGTTTCCTGGGTGTCTACTGAGGCAGTAACTGGTCATCTCTGTGAGGAGCAACTGGCAGTCCAAAGGCTTAGCTGTAGGATAAGTTATCATCATGGTATGAGTGACAGCTTCTCTCCCCTCTATCCTTTGGCTATTTCAGTCAATAATGATAAAGTGTATTATGTTTCTCTGTATCACTGAATAAATCCTTAATGATAGCCAAGACTTCAGTGCACTAAGTACTGTATAACTGTTACAAGAAGGAAAGCAGGAATACACCATTGTTAAGAAAAATCTTGGGTGGCAAAGTCCTTTTTCACTGCCCGTTTCCTGAATGTACTTTTTAAAGGAAATATTTAAAATTAGAAGAGTAAAGTTCCACCCTATATTACATGGATTACTATAGCCGTGTAGGTCATAGCAAAAAAAGAATTTTGAACACTGGACAAAGCTTAACACAATACCATACCAGAACACTCAACACCTAGTAAAGCTATATTATCAATTTGTTTTTGATTTCCAAAGAGATTTCCAAAATACATCTGCAGCAGTTCATCTTTTTTTCCTTGAGGGTTTCTGCAGAAGACCTGACTTTTCTGCAATTCTAAAAAAATACTCTTTAATATCACAAATATTCAAAGGACATAGATGTGCCCAAAACTCAGAAGTCTGTATACTTGAGATTCTACCATGTCTTTAAAATCCCTCTGGATTCCTTCAGAAAAAAAATATAGCAATGTGAGAACTAACGTTAATGAAACAGTAAGAAAGCACTAAAAGATTCCAAACTTTGAATATAAAGATTGACTGGACCGTTATCAACAGGAAAAGAAAGACTTTTTCAAAACTGCATAGTAAGAAAATTCTGTAAAAATCCTTGGGGAACAGTCTCTCACTATTAATGCACCCTTAATAAAAAAAAATATATCTCTAAAAATAGTGCTGAACACAAAAACAAATGTTGTATATTATTTGAGATAGTTATGAAGTTTTAGAGGTAGATGACTAATTCATTTATTTGGGAGAATTACCACTACAGCTATTGGTGTAAACAGTATTACATTTTACCTATATAGTGTTCATATCTGTGCAAGAGTGCAGAGAGCAGGAAGAACATTTCTCACCTAACAGCAACAATGTCTTTGGTCTGCATGAGTTCTCCTAGAAATGGGGGCAAGGGGAAGAAAATTAGTAAGGCAAGACAAATCAACCCCATTTGTGTACAAATTCCTTTCCCACAAAGGAGCACTGTGGCACAGACTGGCTGTCACCCAGATCTGCCAGGCTCTGGTGCCAGACAGCCCCTTGGGCAGCTTGATTTCCAGAGATGGGGGGCCATTTGCTGTCACTGTGTGCAGAGGAGAGCTGGCCCAGCCGGTAGACCTGTACTGCCTGGCTGCAGGGTCATCTCCTGGTTGGGCAGTCCTGAAGCTGCATTCATTCAACACATTTGCAGCTGCCAACTGATACTGAAATTAATTTTGTGAATTGTTGTCCTCTGCATATCTGAATTCCAGAGGTGAAATTTGTCCTTCAGTTTTACTCAGGAGCTCCTTTGAATCATGTTTTGTTTTAGGAACATTCTGGGTGTTTGCTTGGTAATTTCATAACTGGAAAAACTCAACATTTCAGAATAGTGTGATTTCTTGTGAGACAGAAATTTTGACTTGCCACCAGCTTTGACTTAAGATCTCTAATGTAGCTGATCTGTTGGCAACATGAATTGGATGGTTTTCAGACATCACCTTTCATCCATGAACTACACAGGTTAGAGACTCCTAGGTACAGAGCTGCTGCATGTATCCTGAATATGATATGTGTTGTAGTTAGTATATGTAAAGGACTATGCAATACAAATGCCTTATCAAGCTTGGTGATTTAGGCCTGGGAAAGTGCATTTGATTTGCCTAGAACCTGCTGTTCTATCTTTCATAGGATGATTGCAACGTGGACTATGGGCAGCAGTGGGGCAGGGAGATGCGCAATGATGTCAGGGCAGAGAGAGCAAGTAACTCTTATGGTGCTGAGTCAATTTTTGTGAAAAGCCATTCATAAAAATAACTGCCTGTCATTGCTTCCCAGCTGATTGCTTACATGCCCAAGGATTTGGAAATTACCAAAATCAAGGCAAGGATTATGAGAGCTCTGGAGAGTTTCCATAAGAGTCTATTAATTAGGTGTGAAAGCACAGGCAGACAAAAAGTAAACTCAATATAATCTGTTAAATCTTGGCTGTGAGTTTCAGTAATCCTATCCCTCATTTTAGTCAGCTATGGCTCATGATTTCTGGAGTCCAGTGTAGACTGAGGCTTAGAAAATCTAGAAAACTGTCCAGAAAGAGCCAAAGCCTGAGTAGGTAGGTGAGTGGGTGGTGAGGTACTAAAACACTTTGTGGTGATGCAAGCACTGCCAATACTGTACAGGGCTGAACATCATGTCCTGGGCTGCTTATTTCCAATAAGTCTTGACAAAAGTTCAATTTAGTAAAGTCACGTTGCCATGGTGCATGGCAGTTACTAACCATGTTCATAAGTTACTTTAGGTCCCATGTTGAAAATTGCTGGTTATATCTGGAAATGCCAAAAAGAGAGAAACTCCCCTTGCTTTGGCATATGCATGGTGCTCTACCAGTGCTGTAGCCCATTGGAAAGGTCAAATCTGGGCCCCTTCCTCACATTCAGATTTCTGTGATTGCTGTGGGGTCACACTGCTGAGCACTAGGTTGTGGTCCAGCAAGACCAAGATGGTCCAGACTCCAGACCCTGCCCTGGGGTGCTCAGGCCCAGCAGCTGTTAGGCTCAGTTGGCTCTCAGCATGCTGGCATTTCATGGATGGAGTAATTTCTGTCTCCTGCAGCTGAGGTCCTCCCTCCTCAAGATGTGTTCGCACTTGTATGTGTTTAATCTGACTTGTGTATACACGAACCACAGAAGTGTTTGTATTCTCCTTGTTTCGTAGTGGCACTCAGCTCTTCAGTCCAGGAGAATCTGCACACATGGGCAGGATGATTAGGGGGGCCAGGAGGAGAACAGCAGCCCTCCATCTCTCGGTCCCATGGTGAGGACCGTTAGCCCTTGTCCTTGTGCCCAGGAGCCTCGTTTTCTCTCAAGACAGAAGGAAGGTTGTGCTGAGTTATTGTACTTGAATACAGGGGACATTGGGCAGAAACTAGAAGGAAACACAGCAATATGATAAGGCTTAGAAAGTGTTTTAGACAGTGAAAGCCACAGGGATGGGGTTTATTTTACTTGGTAATTTAAGGCCATGTAAGCCATAAAACCTATAGAACAGGTTATTGTAACAAAGCTAGGTGAGACAGTAAATGTTTCTTTAGGGTGAGGCAGCTGCTGAGAAAGGTCAGTGAGGAGAAGAAAGGGAAATGCAAGCAGAGGTGTATTGTATTGCTGTACTACTGCAGCCAGGCTGTATGTCACAGCTAGCATGCATGTTTGAGCCTTTCACTAAAATAGTTTCTTTTATGTAGGCATGGATCAAAGGTACAGAGTTGCTTTGTCCTCGCTGAGACTCAGTGAGAACAGGGAAGTGGGCATGTGCAGCTGGAGGTGGTGTATTGGCCCCAAGTCGGTTGTGGTTATCTTCCCTTCACAGTGCAAAGTCTACAGGATATCTGTGAAGGAAGAAATGTGGAGGAAAAAAAATAGAAAAAAAATCTACTGTGTATGGGGGGTGACATCAGCTCTGGAGGCTGGGCCTCCTGATGTGAAGCAACACTCCTGAATACTCTCAAATCAGCTTTGCAGGAATGTGATGCTGCACTGTGGAAAGTGGTGTTTGCTAATTCATGCAAGGACACGTCCAGATCACACTTGGACCTGCAGGAGGATCCAGAGGGCAGCTCAAAAAACAACACGAGACCAAAGTACAGTGTGTCCCTGGGACATCACTCCAGCCACAGAGCCTCTTTACCTGAGCACCGTGCAGGAGGGTTGGGCAGTGCGGGAAGCTGGACTGATGGTTAAAGAATAGGATAGGAGCTACACATGGTAGAAATCACATTAACACAGAGGCAGAGGGACAGTTTCAGAGGAGGAGCTGAAGGCCTGTCCATGCAGAGTGCTATGGGGAAAGGCTGGGCATCGGTCAGCAGGTGGTGAGCATTGTGCATCACTTGTTTGTACACATTATGATTAGTAGTACTATTATCATTATTATTATTATTTTCCTTTCTTTTCTGTCCTAATAAACTGTCTCTATCTCAACCCACAGGCTTTCATTTCTTTGTAATTCTCTCCTCCATCCCAGAGAGGGAGGAGGGAGGGTGAGCGAACGGCTGTGTGGTGCTTAGGTGCCGGACGGTTTAAACCACAACAGTCCTTTTTGGTGCCCAACGTGCGGCAAAGAAGATTTGAGGTAACGACAGATCTGACCAGAGTGCGTCAAACTAAAACTGGTATAAGTATTAAATCTGCTTAATAGTTTCTAGTCACAATGTTGATTGCTTTGATCTCAAGTCTGCTGTGCCTGTTTTCCAAATTGAGTTATATAGCACGTTACTTACTGTATGTGTTCCCTGTCGTGCTGTTTATCCTTTCCAGGGCCTGGTTTAAGATCATTATTTTACCGTACGATGTAACACTGGCTTATGATATGATGAAATTGCTGGTCATGAGACTAACCTGGTATTTGTACTCAGCACTGCTGTCGACTCCATACTTTCAAAACCACATCTCAGAAACTATTAACAATTACATCTTTTACCTTTTTTCTCCAGGGAGCCAATCTATGGAGGGGACAGGGAGAGAGATTTTTTCTTACTTGTTCGCTCTCCCTTTCTCCTTCAGCACCCTCTTATCCCCCGAGCTAGTTACGATAGCTCTCCAAGATGTTGAATATCCTTGGGATACTCAGACCAGCATGTTCTCATTGTTATGTCTCCTGAATGCGCTTCAGGTTTTCTTTAAGGTTAAACAACTACTTAGGAATGCCATCCAGAGATCTGTCCCGAGGCAGGATAGTTATGAGTGGCAGGGCAATATGGGCAGGAATTTAGAGCAGTGGGCACCTCCAATGATAGGGAAATTAACCCCTGAACAACTGCAAAATCCTAAAAAAATGGTAGAATGCTTGAAAAAGATGTCTCATCACCCTGGCAATTCCAAAGAGACACAAATCACTGCAATGTGCTGGGATCTAGCCTATGCCTATTGAGCTGCAATCGATGCCACTAGTGACAGACCCTGAGGACACTCCCAGTCCTGTGACAGGCCCCTGTGGTGGGCCCAGCATTTGTTCACAGAATCAAAGAATCACAGAATTGTCTAGGTTGGGAGAGACCTCCAAGATCACCAAGTCCAACCTTTGATGTAGCACTAACAAGCTTAAGTAGACACCGGTGCACAGTGTACTGTAATGCCATGAAGCTATAAAGGGACAGAACCTATTTGTATTTACAGGGTGACGGGGGGGATCCTAGCAGTTAACTGTATTGGAAGCTGGAGTGAGCCTAACTGGGAATGAATGGCAAAAGCATCCCATTGTGACTGGCCTGGAGGCTCCATGCATCCTTGACATAGACTACCTCAAGAGAGGGTACTTTAAGGATTCAAAAGGGTACCGGTGGGCTTTTGGCATATCTGCTTTGAGCACAGAGAAGATTAGGCAGCTGTCTACCCTGCCTGGCCTTTCAGAAGACCCTTCCATTGTAGGATTGCTGAAGGTTGAAGAACAGCAGGTACCAATTGCTACCACAATGGTGCACCGACGGCAATACCGCACCAACCGAGACTCCCTAATTCCCATCCATAAGCTAATTCATCAACTGGAGAGCCAAGGAGTGATCAGCAAGACTCAGCAAAGCAGCCAAGTGGTACGCCACAATTCATATTGCTAATGCATTTTTCTCCATCCCTCTAGCAGCAGAGTGCAGGCCACAGTTTGCTTTCACTTGGAGGGGTGTCCAATACACTTGGAATCGGCTGCCCCAGGAGTGGAAACACAGCCCTAGCATTTACCATGGACTGATCCAGTCTGCGCTGGAACAGGGGGAAGCTCCTGAACACCTGCAGTACATTGTTGACATTATTGTGTGGGGTGACACAGCAGAGGAAGTTTTCAAGAAAGGGAAGAAAATAGTCCACAGAAACACAGAATCACAGAATCATCTATGTTGGAAGAGACCTCCAAGATCACCGAGTCCAACCTCTGACCTAATGCTAACAAGTCTTCCACTAAACCACATCACTAAGCTCTATATCTAAACATCTTTTAAAGACCTCCAGGGATGGTGACTCAACCACTTCCCTGGGCAGCCCATTCCAATGCCTAACAACCCTTTCAGTAAAGAAGTTCTTCCTCATATCCAACCTAAACCTCCCCTGGCACAACTTTAGCCCATTCCCCTCGTCCTGTCACCAGCCCCCACCTCGCTACAGCCTCCTTTAAGGTATCTATAGAGAGCAATAAGGTCATCCCTGAGTCTTCTCTTCTCCAGTCTGAACAATCCCAGCTCCCTCAGCCGCTCCTCGTAAAACTTGTTCTCCAGACCCCTCACCAGCTTCATTGCCCTTCTCTGGACTCGCTCGAGCACCTCCATGTCCTTCTTGTAGTGAGGGGCCCAAAACTGAAAACACAGGACTCGAGGTGTGGCCTCACCAGAACCAGTACAGGGGGACAATCACTTCCCTGGACCTGCTGGCCATGCTGTTTCTTATGCAAGCCTTCTTGGCCACCTGAGCACGCTGCTGGCTCATATTCAACGGACTGTCAACCAATACTCCCAGGTCCTTCTCTGCCAGGCAGCTTTCTAACCACACATCTCCCAGCCTGTAGCTCTGCTTGGGGTTGTGCCCCAGGTGCAGGACCTGGCACTTGGCCTTGTTGAACTTCATACCGTTGGCCTCAGTCCATTGGTCCAGCCTATCCAGATCCTCCTGCAGAGCCTTCCTACCCTCGAGCAGATTGACACACGCACCTAACTTGGTGTCATCTGCAAACTTACTGAGGGTGCACTCGATCCCCTCATCCAGATCATTGATAAAGATGTTAAAGAGAACAGGCCCTAGTATTGAGCCCTGAGGGACTGCACTAGTGACCGGCCTCCAACTGGATTTGACTCCATTAACCACAACTCTTTGGGCCCGGCTATCCAGACAGTTTCTGACCCAACGAAGCGTGCGCCAGTCCAAGACAAGAGCAGCCAGTTTCTCGAGGAGAATGTTGTGGGAAACAGTGTCAAAAGCCTTACTGAAGTCAAGGGAGACCACATCCACAGCCTTTCCCTTGTCCACCCAGAGTGTCACTTTGTCATATAAGGAGATCAGGTTCATCAAGCAGGTTCATCACTTGCCTTTCATAAAGCCATGCTGACTGGGCCTAATCACTTGGTTGCCCTGCAAGTGCCGTGTGATGACACTCAAGATAATCTCCTCCATGAGCTTCCCTGGCACTGAGGTCAAACTAACAGACCTATAGTTTCCGGGGTCAACCTTCCAGCCCTTCTTGTAGATGAGTATCACATTTGCTAGCCGCCAGTTGACTGGGACCTCCCCCGATAACCAGGACTGCTGATAAATGATGGAAAGCGGCTTAGCCAGCTCTTCCGCCAGTTCTCTCAGTACCCTCAGGTGGATCCCATCTGGCCCCTTCAACTTGCATACATCGAAGTGCTGTAGCAGGTCACCAACCATTTCCTCGATGATTATGAGGGCCACATCCTGCTCCCCACCCCCTTCCACCAGCTCAGGGGACTGGGTATCCAAATAACAAGTAGTCTTGCAGCTAAAGACTGAGGCAAAGAAGACATTAAGCACCTCAGCCTTTTCCTCATCTCTCATCACTAAGTTTCCCCCGGCATCCAGTAAAGGATGGAGATTCTCCTTTTTGTGTTTACATATTTATAAAAAATCTGTTATCTTTAACAGCAGTAGCCAGATTGAGCTCCAGATGAGCTTTGGCCTTTCTAATTTTGTCCCTGCACATCCTTAAAACATCCTTATAATCCTTCTGAGTGGCCTGCCCTCTTTTCCAAACGTCATAAACACTCTTTTTTTTCCTAAGCTCTAGACACAACTCTCTGTTCAGCCAGGCCGGTCTTCTTCCATGCCGGCTTGTCTTTGGGCACATGGGGACAGACCACTCCTGAGCCTTTAAGATTTCCTTCTTGAGGAGTGCCCAGCCTTCCTGGATTCCTCTGCCCTTTAGAACTGCCTCCCAAGGGACTCTGCCAACCAGCGTCCTGAACAGCTCAAAGTCTGCCCTCCGGAAGTCCAAGACAGCAGTTTTACTGGTCCCCCTCCTGACTTTCCCAAGAATAGGGAACTCTACCATTTTGTGGTCACTCTGCCCAAGACAGCTCCCGACCACCACATCTCCCACCAGTCCTTCTCTGTTAGTAAACAGAAGGTCTAGCGGGGCACCTCCCCTGGTAGGCTCACTAACCAGCTGCATCAGGAAGCTATCTTCCATGCTCTCCAGAAACCTTCTAGACTGCTTCCTCTGAGCTGTATTGCATGTCTAGGATATGTCTGGGAAGTTGAAGTCCCCCCCCAAGGACAAGAGCCGACAATTTCACAACTTTTGCCAGCTGCCTGTAGAATTCCTCATCCGTCTCCTCATCCTGGTTTGGCGGTCTGTAACAGACCCCCACCAGGATGCCTGCCTTGTTGGCCTTCTGGCTGATCCTAACCCAAAGGGAATCAACCTTATCATTCCCAGTCTTGGCCTCGAGTTCCACAACATCAAAACACTCTCTAATACAGAGAGCCACACCACCACACCTTATGTGCTGCCTGTCCCTTCTGAAGAGCCAGTCATTCCAAACCCTTCCTGAACTGATCCGGTGTAGGCTGCCCACAGGCAGCAGCTCTTCAAGAACTGCTCCAGATATGGGTCCGTACCACAGGGTCTATCCCTCGGGAGCACACTGCTCCAACCTGCGTCCCCCACGGGCAGCAGCTCCTGCCAGGTCACCTGCTCCTGCTTGGTCTCCTCTCCACGGCCTACAGGTCCGGCCCGGAATCTGCTCCGGCAGGGGTCTTCCACAGGCCGCAGCCTCCATCGATGCAGGTCCACCTGCTCCACCGTGGTCTCCTCCACGGGCTGCAGCATGGAACCCTGCTCCACCGTGGTACTCCATGGGCTGCAATGAGACATCCTGCTTCACCGTGGTCCTCACTACAGGCTGCAGGGGACTTCTGTTCTGGCACCTGGAGCACCTCTCCCCCTCCTTCTTCACTGACCTTGGCCCCTGCAAGGCTGTTTCTCACTCTTCTCGCTCTCCCAGCTGCTGTGTGGTGCAGCATTTTTTTTTCCCTGTCTTAAATATGCTCTCACAGAGGCGCAAAACAGCATCGCTTATTGGCTCAGCTCTGGTCAGCAGCGGGGCCCTTATCTAACATGGAGCATCTTCTAGATTCTTTTCACAAAAGCCACCCCTATGGCCCCCTGCTACCAAAACCTTGCCACGTACACCCACTAAAAAATGTTGCAAAAAGAACAGTAACTAACCCAGCGTGAGCTACGAGATGTGCAGAAAGATTTTGGTCGTTGTCTATGTGAGCACCTTGTCACCTGGCTGCTCCGGTGCTGGGATACCAGAGCCAATAGCCTGGAATTAGAGGACAGGGAAGCCAGCTGGCTGGGATCCCTTGCTAGAGATGCAGGCACTGACAAAGAAATTGGAGATGGAGCACCAGGCTACAGCCTCTGGAGTCGTCTCCTGTCAGCTGTGAGGGAAAGGTATCCCTTCAAGGAAGAACTTTTATGTTTATCAGGCAAGTGGGCCACTATGGAGAAGGGAATCCAGTACCTGAGGGAATTAGCTGTACAGGAGGTGATTTATCGGGACCTAGACAACGGACAAATATCCACAGAACCAGATGAAGTCAAGTGTACACGACCCATGTGGTGGAAGTTTGTATGCAGTGCACCATCATCATATACCAGCTCATTGGCGGTAATGGTCTGGAAAGACCATGAGGAAACCATGGTGGATAAACTGACTATACAACTCTGGCAGTACGAAAAAAGTCTTTCCTGTTCCCTACAGGCTTGTGTCTCAGGTGTGGAAAAACATTCTCAAGAGGTCCACCAACTTAACAAGAATTTATCAGGAGTTGGACTTGATGATCCTTATAGGTCCCCTCCAACTCGGGATAGTCTATGACTCTATGATTCGATCTTCCTCCACACCTGTACAAAACAGTGTCTTAGCTATCATGGGTACGCATCCTTCCGTGCGAGGACGAAGATATAGTGGGTACGCATCTCATGCTTGGGTAAAAATCCCCATGGTTGTACCAATGTGACAATGGAGAGGAAATGAGGAGATGAGGTGGAAAATCTACCTCAATCCTAGAGGCACGGGTATGTGAGTTGCAAGGAAAATCAATCGGAAAAAAGGGGATCTTTGAGAAACTTGCTGCTTCAAATTCCAGCAGGCAGTCGTCCAGACACAGAAATGAAGATTCTGACCAGGATTAGAGGGGCCCTGTCTCCAGCCAGGGGGAGGAAAGGGACAGTCGAGTTTATTGGCCTGTGTGGATTCGATGGCCTGGCACATCAGACGCACAGAAGTATAAGGCTTTAGTAGACACCGGTGCACAATGTACTCTAATGCCATCAAGCTATAAAGGGCCAGCAGTTAACTGTATTGGAGGCTGAAGTGAGTCTAACTGGGAATGAGTGGCAAAAACACCGTATTGTGACTGGCCCGGATGCTCCATGCATCCTTAGCATAGATTATCTCAGGAGAGGATTTTTCAAGGACCCAAAAGGGTTCCGCTGGGCTTTTGGCATGTCTGCCTTACAGACAGATGACACTGAACAATTGTCTACCTTGCCCGGTCTCTCAGAGAACCCCTCTGTTGTGGGGCTGCTGAGGGTCAAAGAACAGCAAGTGCCAATCGCTACCACAACTGTGCACTGGCAGCAACATCGCACCAACCGAGACTCCGTGATTCCCATCCATAAGCTAATTCATCAACTGGAGAGCCAAGGAGTGATCAGCAAGACCCATTCACCTTTTAATAGTCCCATATGGCCAGCGGGAAAGTCTAATGGTGAGTGGAGACTAACAGTGGACTATCGTGGCCTGAATGAGGTCACACCACCACTGAGTGCTGC
>NW_023304435.1:0-2622 GCF_011077185.1 Oxyura jamaicensis | reverse complement strand
GGGGGGGGGGAGGGGTTACTGGGAGCACTGGGAGGCACTGGGAGCACTGGGAGGGGTTTCTGGGGAGGCTGGGAGGGGACTGGGGGGCACTGGGAAGAGGTTTGGGGCGGTTTGGGGCGGTTTTGGGGTGGTGGTTGTGGATTAAAGGTGCTGGGGGGACTGGGAGGGGTTACTGGGAGCACTGGGAGGCACTGGGAGGGGTTACTGGGAGCACTGGGACGGGTTACTGGGAGCTCTGGGAGGCACTCGGAGGGGACAGGGGGGGACTGGCCCAGGACCTCCAGCAGCTCCCATGGCCCAAGTTACTGGGAGCTTACTGGTCTTACTGGGAGCTTCCTGCTCTAACTGGGAGCTTACTGGTGATACTGGGAGCGTACTGGTGCCCACCTGAGGTCCTTGATGGTCAGGGAGCCCCCCCAGGACCCCCAGCAGCACCCACAGCCCAAGTTACTGGAGATACTGGGAGCCTAGTGGTCATACTGGGAGCTTCCTAGTCTTACTGGGAGCTTAGTGGTCTTACTGGGAGCTTACTGGTGATACTGGGAGCAGACTGGGAGCGTACTGGTGCCCACCTGAGGTCTTTGATGGTCAGGGAGCCCCCCCAGGACCCCCAGCAACACCCACAGCCCAAGTTACTGGAGATACTGGGAGCCTAGTGGTCATACTGGGAGCTTCCTAGTCTTACTGGGAGCTTAGTGGTCTTACTGGGAGCTTACTGGTGATACTGGGAGCAGACTGGGAGCGTACTGGTGCCCACCTGAGGTCTTTGATGGTCAGGGAGCCCCCCCCAGGACCCCCAGCAGCACCCACAGCCCAAGTTACTGGAGATACTGGGAGCCTAGTGGTCTTACTGGGAGCTTCCTGCTCTAACTGGGAGCTTCCTGCTCTAACTGGGAGCTTACTGGTCTTACTGGGAGCGTACTGGTGCCCACCTGGGGTCCTTGATGGTGAGGGAGCCCCCCCAGAAGCTCCCACGGTCCAAGTTACTGGGAGCTTCCTGCTCTAACTGGGAGCTTCCTGCTCTAACTGGGAGCTTACTGGTCATACTGGGAGCTTACTGGGAGCGTACTGGTGCCCACCTGAGGTCCTTGATGGTCAGGGAGCCCCCCCAGAACCCCCAGCAGCACCCACAGCCCAAGTTACTGGAGATACTGGGAGCCTAGTGGTCATACTGGGAGCTTCCTGCTCTAACTGGGAGCTTCCTGCTCTTACTGGGAGCTTACTGGTGATACTGGGAGCTTACTGGGAGCGTACTGGTGCCCACCTGAGGTCCTTGATGGTGAGGGAACCCCCCCAGGACCCCCAGCAGCACCAGGTTACTGGTGGGGCCAACGGAACCCATTGGGGGTGGTTGAACCCAAGTTAACTGGGGCCTTACTGGTCTTACTGGTGATACTGGAAGCATACTGGGAGCGTACTGGGAGCATACTGGGAGCGTACTGGTGCCCACCTGAGGTCTTTGATGGTCAGGGAGCCCCCCCAGAACCCCCAGCAGCACCCACAGCCCAAGTTACTGGAGATACTGGGAGCCTAGTGGTCTTACTGGGAGCTTCCTGCTCTAACTGGGAGCCTAGCGGTCTTACTGGGAGCTTCCTGCTCTAACTGGGAGCTTACTGGTCATACTGGTGCCCACCTGAGGTCCTTGATGGTCAGGGAGCCCCCCCAGGACCCCCAGCAGCACCCATGGGCCTGAGTTACTGGAGATACTGGGAGCTTCCCGCTCTAACTGGGAGCTTCCTGCTCTAACTGGGAGCTTACTGGTCTTACTGGGAGCTTACTGGTGATACTGGGAGTGTACTGGGAGCTTACTGGGAGCGTACTGGTGCCCACCTGAGGTCTTTGATGGTGAGGGAGCCCCCCCAGAACCCCCAGCAGCACCCACGGCTCAAGCTACTGGAGATACTGGGAGCCTAGTGGTCTTACTGGGAGCTTCCTGCTCTAACTGGGAGCTTACTGGTCTTACTGGGAGCGTACTGGTGCCCACCTGGGGTCCTTGATGGTGAGGGAGCCCCCCCAGAACCCCCAGCAGCTCCCACGGTCCAAGTTACTGGGAGCTTCCTGCTCTAACTGGGAGCCTAGTGCTCTAACTGGGAGCTTCCTGCTCTTACTGGGAGCTTACTGGTCTTACTGGGAGCTTACTGGGAGCGTACTGGTGCCCACCTGGGGTCCTTGATGGTGAGGGAACCCCCCCAGGACCCCCAGCAGCACCAGGTTACTGGTGGGGCCAACGGAACCCATTGGGGGTGGTTGAACCCAAGTCAACTGGGGCCTTACTGGTCTTACTGGTGATACTGGAAGCATACTGGGAGTGTACTGGGAGCATACTGGGAGCATACTGGTGCCCACCTGAGGTCCTTGATGGTCAGGGAACCCCCCCAGGACCCCCAGCAGCACCCACGGCTCAAGTTACTGGTCTAACTGGGAGCTTCCTGCTCTAACTGGGAGCTTCCTGCTCTAACTGGGAGCTTACTGGTGATACTGGGAGCTTACTGGGAGCGTACTGGTGCCCACCTGAGGTCCTTGATGGTCAGGGAGCCCCCCCAGAACCCCCAGCAACACCCACAGCCCAAGTTATTGGAGATACTGGGAGCCTAGTGGTCTTACTGGGAGCTTCCTGCTCTA
>NW_023304434.1:0-1823 GCF_011077185.1 Oxyura jamaicensis | reverse complement strand
ACAATTCCCATGCCCCCCCTCGTGCCCCCCGGGGGGACCCCAGTGCCCCCCACCTTGTCCAGGTCCGGCTGGTGGGGCCGGAAGCCGCTGAGCAGGGAGACCTCGACCACCGCCATTCCCGCCAACCCTGCACCTGGGCCCCGCCTACAGCCAAGCCCCGCCCATCAGGGGGCGGGGCCACGAGGCAGAACAGGAAGCGTGCCACCCCAGGGGACCACCAAAACCCCAGAGAAACAGGAAGTCCCGCCCTCGTGCACGGGCCAAGCAGGAAGTCCCGCCCCCGCCACTCACGGGCCAGGACTACCGGGAAGGCCCGGCCCTAACTGGTGGGCAGAAGAGGAAGTCCCGCCCCCAGAAACATGGGAAGGGGAAGTCCCTCCCATAACTGTGGCCAAAAGGAGAAGCTCCCCGTGATGGGTGTGGTGGGAAGCCCCGCCCCTCCAAACAAGGGGAAGTCCCGCCCCGGATTTCAGGCGGTCGCAGGAAGTCCAGGCCTCACAGGCCCGGCCTAGCAGGAAGTCCCGCCATCAATTTCCGGCAGCAACAGGAAGTCAGTCCCTTACAGACCCAATCTAGGAGGAAGTCCTGCCCCCAACTTCCTGCAGCCACAGGAAGTCCAACTCTCTCAGATCCGGCCCAGCAGGAAGTCCTGCCCCCAACTTCCTGCAGCCACAGGAAGTCCAGGCCTCACAGGCCCGGCCTAGCAGGAAGTCCCGCCATCAATTTCCTGCAGCCACAGGAAGTCCAACCCTCTCAGATGCGGTCTAGCAGGAAGTCTGCCCCCCAACTTCCTGCAGCCACAGGAAGTCCAACCCTCTCATATCCGGCCCAGCAGGAAGTCCTGCCCCCAACTTCCTGCAGACACAGGAAGTCCAACTCCCACAGGCCCAGCCCAGCAGGAAGTCCTGTGCCCAACTTCCTGCAGCCACAGGAAGTCCAACTCTCTCAGATCCGGTCTAGCAGGAAGTCCGGCCCCCAACTTCCTGCAGCCACAGGAAGTCGCCCCGCCCCAGGGACAGGAAGTCCCGCCTCTCACCAGAAGCAGACCAGGAAGGCGACCTCGCGGCCTGGGTCGTGCACGTCCCGCCGCCGCCGCTGCCGGGCGTCCCACAAGGCCATGGGGCTCAGGGGGGCGGCGGCCTCTGAAAGCCCCGCCCCTCCTGCAGGCCCCACCCCCTCCGGAGGCTCCGCCCCTCCTGAAGGCTCCACCCTCCCCTCAAGCTCCGCCTCCTCCTCGTAGTCCTCGTAGTCCTCTTCATCTGCGGGAGGCGTCCACTTGAAAGACCGGGCCTTGCAGGGAGGGGGCGTGGCCAGGGGGGGGGTGGCCAGTGGGGGCGTGGCCAGTGGGGGCGGGGCCTCACCTTGGTAGAGGATGGGGCCCGTGATGGCCACCTCCAGGCCCAGCCCCTGGCAGGTGGCGTTGGGGGGTGACATCAGGCGGAACTGGCGCAGGACCTGGGGACAGCGGTGAGGGGAGGCGGTGTCCAGGAGCCGGCCAATCACCGGAGGCGGTGTCCAGGAGCCGGCCAATCACCGGAGGCGGTGTCCAGGACCAGCCACTCACCGTCAGGGTCCCCTCCCCGTGTCCCTCCACCTTCACCGTCACCGGGCTGCCCAATGGCACCTGGGGGACGCGGGGGTGTGGAGGAATTTGGGGGCAGAGCAAGGGACGCCGATGCCCCGTGTCTGCTCGTGTCCCCCCCTCCGTGTCCTGCCGTGGTCCCCAAACCTGATTCCCAGATGTCCCTCATGTCCTCGTGTCTCCCCATGTTCTCCATGTCCCCGTATGTCCCCCTCATGTCCCCCATGTCTTCCATGTCCCC
>NW_023304433.1:1110-1668 GCF_011077185.1 Oxyura jamaicensis | reverse complement strand
GGGACTGGGGGCACTGGGAGGGACTGGGGGGACTGGGAGGGACTGGGAGGACTCGGAGGGACTGGGGGGACTGGGAGGGACTGGGGGCACTGGGAGGGACTGGGGGCACTGGGGGGACTGGGAGGACTGGGAGGGACTGGGGGGACTGGGGGGACTGGGAGGGACTGGGAGGGACTGGGGGATACTGGAGCTCAGCTTCCGCTCCAACACCCGGCGCCATGCACAGGGCTTCGCCCTCACCTACCGGTGTGAGTGGGGGGGACTGGGAGGGACTGGGAGGACTGGGGGGACTGCAGGGTATTGGGGCTGGAGAGTATCTGGGGGGACTGGGAGGTACTGGGGGGACTGGGAAGACTGGGGGGGGGATTGGGGGGGATTGGGGAGACTGGGGGGCTACTGGGGATACTGGGAGATACTGGGGGATACTGGGGGCAGGAGGGACCTTGGGGATTTGGGGTCCCGTTGGGGTCTGTGGGCACAGGGGGGCGGTGACGCCGTGGGGCAGCCCCGACCCCCCCCCCTTTTCCCCCCAAGGTGTGGCCGCCCCCCCCAGCGCCC
>NW_023304433.1:0-1010 GCF_011077185.1 Oxyura jamaicensis | reverse complement strand
GGGGGGGGGGGCCCTGTAAGGGGGGGGAGGGGGGCTGTGGGGCTGCCCCACACCTCACCCCATAACTATGGGGCTGCCCCACGCCTGCTCCCATGTTTGTGGGGCTGCCCCACACCTGACCCCACACCTGAGCCCGTATCAGTGGGGCTGCCCCACACCTGCCCCTATTTCTCACCCCATAGCCGACCCCATAGCTGATACAATCTATGGGGCTGCCCCACATCTCACCCCACACCTCACCCCATATCTGTGGGGCTGCCCCACAATTCACCCTACGCCTGATCCTGTATCTATGGGGCTGCCCCACACCTGCCCCACAGCTGACCCCATATCTCTGGGGCTGCCCCACACCTGACCCCAAATCTATGGGCGTGCCCCACACCTGCCCCACACCTGACCCCGTGAGGCTGCCCCACTCCTCACCCCACACTTGTGGGTCTGCCCCACACCTCACCCCAAATCTATGGGGCTGCCCCACACCTGCCCCACACCTGATCCCGTGGGGCTGCCCCACTCCTCACCCCATATCTATGGGGCTGCCCCACACCTGACCCCGTGGGGCTGCCCCACTCCTCACCCCACACTTGTGGGGCTGCCCCACACCTCACCCCATATCTATGGCGCTGCCCCACACCTGCCCCACACCTGATCCCATGGGGCTGCCCCACTCCTCACCCCACACTTGTGGGGCTGCCCCACTCCTCACCCCATATCTCTGGGGCTGCCCCACACCTGGCCCCGTATCTATAGGGCTGCCCCACACCTGACCCCAAATCTATGGGCGTGCCCCACACCTGCCCCACACCTGATCTCCGTGGGGCTACCCCACTCCTCACCCCACACTTGTGGGGCTGCCCCACTCCTCACCCCCTATCTATGGGGCTGCCCCACACCTGCCCCACGCCTCATCCCGTGGGGCTGCCCCACTCCTCACCCCATATCTATGGGGCTGCCCCACACCTGACCCCGTGGGGCTGCCCCACTCCTCACCCCACACTTGTGGGGCTGCC
>NW_023304432.1:0-1999 GCF_011077185.1 Oxyura jamaicensis | reverse complement strand
GGCCATTTTCATGTAGCAATTCCGATGCCTATTAAAAATTCCCTTAAAAATTGTAAGGAATATTGAAAATTATCTTAATTTAAACTCATTAATCCTCAATGCAATAAAATCTTTAATGAAATCAAATTCCACAGTGATGATAACATGGCTACTAAGGGTAGAGACATTATCAAAGACAGGATGACTTGGTTTGACTAACAGTGGTAGACAGCAAACAGCATGAGTTCAGGACATTAAAATTGTGTATAATGTTCTTCAGGTCCCATCTATATGTACATTGCCATCTGCAAGCCCCTGCACTACGGGAGCCTCCTGGGCAGCAGAGCTTGTGCCCAGATGGCAGCAGCTGCCTGGGGCAGTGGCTTTCTCAATGCTGTCCTGCACACGGCCACTACATTTTCCCTGCCCCTCTGCCAAGGCAATGCTGTGGACCAGTTCTTCTGTGAAGTCCCCCAGATCCTCAAGCTCTCCTGCTCAGATGCCTACCTCAGGGAAGTTGGGGCACTTGTGCTTAGTATTTCTTTAGTCTTTGGTTGTTTTGTTTTCATTGTTCTCTCCTATGTGCAGATTTTCAGAGCAGTGCTGAGGATGCCCTCTGAGCAGGGCCGGCACAAAGCCTTTTCCACATGCCTCCCTCACCTGGCCGTGGTCTTCCTGATGGTCAGCACTGTCTTATTTGCCTACCTGAAGCCCCCCTCCATCTCTTCCCCATCCCTGGACCTGGTGGTAGCAGTTCTTTATTCAGCGGTACCTCCAGCAGTGAACCCCCTGTTATACAGCATGAGGAACAAGGAGCTCAACTATGGAGTAAAGAAATATTTTCTGTGCCTGCTTCTTAAGCTCCAATAATGCATTCCTAATATTTATTCTGAATTATGGGCAATTATTGTGATTTGTATCAACTTTTTTACCATTATTTCAACTGACTTCACAGTCTACAACTTCCTCGTAAGGGGGTGTCGAGAGACAGGAGACCTTTTCTCCATTAACACCAGTGACAGGACCCGCGGGAACGGGGTTAAGCTGAGGCAGGGGAAATTTAGGCTTGACATCAGAAGGGGGTTCTTCACAGAGAGGGTGGTTGCACACTGGAACAGGCTCCCCAGGGAAGTTGTCACTGCACCGAGCCTGTCTGAATTTAAGAAGAGATTGGACTGTGCACTTAGTCACATGGTCTGAACTTTTGGGTAGACCTGTGCGGTGTCAAGAGTTGGACTTGATGATCCTTAAGGGTCCCTTCCAACTCAGAATATTCTATGATTCTATGATACTCTTAGCATTCTGCCTGTTAATTTCATTTATTTCAATTTATTTACTTTCACCAAATCATCTAGTCTACATATAGAAGTAGGTTTCCAGTGCAATTAAAGACAATAAAAAATAAGCAGAAATTGATTTGTGTTAGCTGACATCTCCTCTCACCTCCTCTGTATATGCCCAAATACATTTTCCCTGCCCCTCTGCCAAGGCAATGCCTTGGACCAGTTATTCTGTGAAATTCCCAAGATTCTCAAGATTCTCAAGCTCTCCTGCTCAGATGCCTACGTCAGGGAAGTTGGAGTACTTGTTTATAGTGTTTTTTTTTTTTTTTTTTTTTTTTTTTTTTTTTTTTTCCAGTTTTTTGTTATTTTCTTTCATCGTGTTGTCCTATGTGCAGATCTTCAGGGCAGTGCTGAAGATGCCCTCTGAGCAGGGCCAGCAAAAAGCTTTTTTCACGAGCCTCCCTCACCTGGCCGTGGTCTCCCTGTTTGTTAGCACTATCGTGTTTGCCGGCGTGAAGCCCCCCTGCATCTCCTCCCTATACCTGGACTTTGTGGTGGCAGTTCTGTATTCCGTGGTGCCTCCAGCAGTGAACCCCCTCATCTACAGCATGAGGAACCAGGAGCTCAAGCATGCACTGAAGAAGATGTTTCAGTTGCCTTCCAGAAGAAATTATTTTTTGTCAGTACAGACATGTTTGCCTACCTGAAGCCCCCCTCCATCTCTTCCCCATCCCTGG
>NW_023304431.1:0-2666 GCF_011077185.1 Oxyura jamaicensis | reverse complement strand
CCCCTCTGAGCCCCCCCATAGGTCCCTGCAGGTCCCCTCTAGGTCCCAGCCCCCCCCTAGGTCCCCCCTAGGTTCCTGCTGGGCTCCCGTGGGCCCCTACAGGCCCCCCCCCATGGGTCCCCGGAGGTCCCCTATAGGTCTTAGTGCCCTGGTGGGCCCCTAGAGGGTCCCCTTGGCGTTCCCCTGTAGGTGGCCCCGAGGCCTTGGGGCCCCCCTAGGTCACCCGCGGGGCCCCTATAGACCCCCCATAAGTCCCTCCAGGTCCCCTGCGTGTCCCCTACAGGTGCCCGTCACGCTCCCGGTGGGCTCCCAGGGGTCCCTCTAGGTCCCTATAGATCCCCTCTAGGTCCCTGTAGATCCCCTGTCGGTTCTTGTGCCCCTATAGGTCCTCCGTGGGTCCCCTCCAGATCCCTATAGATCCCCCCTAGGCCCCCTATAGATCCCCTGTCGGTCTTTGTGCCCCTACAGATCCCCTCTAGGTCTCCTACAGATCCCTCTAAGTCCCCCCTAGGCCCCCTATAGATCCCCTGTAGGTCCTTGTGCCCCTATAGGTCCCCCATGGGTCCCCCCCAGATCCCCCTAGGTCCCCTCTAGCCCCCCTATAGATCCCCTGTCGGTCCTTGTGCCCCTATAGGTCCCCCATGGGTGTCCTACAGATCCCTCTAGATCCCCTCTAGGTCCCCCATAGATCCCCTCTAGGTCCTCGTGCCCCTATAGGTCCCCCATGGGTCTCCTACAGATCCCCTCTAGGTCCCCTGTAGATCCCCTATAGGTCAGTGTGTTCCTATAGGTCCCCCATGGGTCTCCTACAGATCCCCCTAGGTCCCCTCTAGGCCCCCCATAGATCCCCTCTAGGTCCTTGTGCCCCTATAGATCCCCTCTAGGTCTCCTACAGATCCCTATAGATCCCCCCTAGGTCCCTATAGATCCCCTATAGGTCCTTGTGCCCCTATAGATCCCCCATGGGTCCCCTCCAGATCCCCCTAGATCCCCTCTAGGTCCCTATAGATCTCCTCTAGGTCCTTGTGCCCCTATAGATCTCCTCTAGGTCTCCTACAGATCCCTATAGATCCCCTCTAGGTCCCCTATAGATCCCCTCTAGGTCCTTGTGCCCCTATAGGCCCCCCATGGGTCCCCTCCAGATCCCTCTAGGTCCCCTCTAGGCCCACTATAGATCCCCTGTCGGTCTTTGTGCCCCTATAGATCCCCTCTAGGTCCCCTATAGATCCCCTGTCGGTCCTTGTGCCCCTATAGGTCCCCCATGGGTGTCCTACAGATCCCTCCAGGTCCCCCCTAGGTCCCCTATAGATCCCCTGTAGGTCCTTGTGCCCCTATAGATCCCCCATGGGTCCCCCCCAGATCCCCTTAGGTCCCCTCTCGGTCCCCTCTAGGTCCCCCATAGATCCCCTCTAGGTCCTCGTGCCCCTATAGGTCCCCCATGGGTCTCCTACAGATCCCCCTAGATCCCCTCTAGGTCCCCTATAGATCCCCTGTAGGTCCTCGTGCCCCTATAGATCCCCCATGGGTGTCCCACAGATCCCCGTAGGTCCCCTCTCGGTCCCCCATGGCTCCCTATAGGGGCCTCTGCTGGATCCCCATAGGCCCCCTCTAGGTCTTGGCGCCCCCGTGGGTCCCAGTGGGTCCCGGTCGGTCCCCTATAGATCCCCTGCGGGTCCCCCGTGGGTGCTGGTGGGTCCCTATGGATCCCGTGGATCCCTGTGGATCCCGTGGGTCCCCGTAGGTCCCTATGGATCCCGTGGGTGCTGGTGGGTCCCTATGGATCCCGTGGGTGCCAGTGGGTCCTGGTGGATCCCCTTGGCCCCCTATGGATCCCATGGCAACCTATAGATCCTGTGGGTCCCAGTGGGTCCCTATGGCCCCCTCTGGATCCCATGAGATCCCGGTGGGTCCCTATGGACCCCGAGGGTCCTGATAGGTCCCCATGGATCCTATGGGTCCTGGTGGGTCCCTATGGATCCCATGGGTCCCCGTGGCCCCTTATGGATCCCATGGGTCCTGGTGGTTCCCTGTGGATCCCGGGGAGTCCCTATGGATCCTGTGGGTCCCAGTGGGCCCCTATGGATCCCATGGCCCCCTGTGGGTCCCAGTGGGTCCCAGTGGGTCCCTATGGATCCTGTGGGTCCCAGTGGGCCCCTATGGCCCCCTATGGATCCTGTAAGATCCTGGTGGGTCCCCATGGATCCCAAGGGTCCTGATAGGTCCCCATGGATCCCATGGGTCCCAGTGAGCCCCTATGGATCCTGGGGGGTCCCTATGGAACCTGGGGGGCCCCTGTGGGTCCCGGTGGGTCCCTATGGATCCCATGGTCCCCTGTGGGTCCCTATGGATGATCCTATGGATCCCGAGCCCCCCTGTGGATCCCTGGGGGCCCCTATGGATCATGGGGGTCCCAGTGGGTCCCTATGGATCCTACAGATCCTGGTGGGCCCTTATGGATCCTGGGGGGTCCCTATGGATCCTGGTGCCCCCCTATGGATCCTGAGGGTCCGGATAGGTTCCCATAGATCCAGTGGATCCTGTTGGGTCCCTATGGACCCCATGGGTCCCTGTGGCCCCCTATGGATCCCGTGGCCCCCTATGGATCCCATGGCCCCCGGTGGGTCCCTATGGATGATCCTATGGATCCCGAGCCCCCCTATGGATCC
>NW_023304430.1:0-1663 GCF_011077185.1 Oxyura jamaicensis | reverse complement strand
CTCCCGCCCCCCCAAGCCCGCCCCAGGTCCCCTTCGGGGACAGCAGGCCGGGGACCCGACCGGTGCGGACAAGGAACGCCCCCCCGCCGGCACGGCTTTGGCCGCGGGGGGGAAAAAGGCGCCAGCCTCCCGAAAATAAAAGCCTCGTGACAACTCTTAGCGGTGGATCACTCGGCTCGTGCGTCGATGAAGAACGCAGCTAGCTGCGAGAATTAATGTGAATTGCAGGACACATTGATCATCGACACTTCGAACGCACTTGCGGCCCCGGGTTCCTCCCGGGGCTACGCCTGTCTGAGCGTCGCTTGAAGGTCAATCGTCCCCGCGGATGCGGTGGCGGCGGGATGCGGCCCTCCACCCCTGGCGGTGGAGGGCCGCGAGCAACCCCGCCGCCGCCCTCCGTGGGAGGCGCGGCTGGGGTGTCGCAGGCACCGGGGATGGTCCGTCGCCCCCCTTTCCCGTCCTCGGGAAAGGGAGCCCGTGGCTCTCCCCAACGCCTTCGTCCCCCTAAGTTCAGACCCGATGCCCCGGAGCGCCCGCTTCGGGGAGCTCGTCCCGTTGGCGGAGGAGCGGCGTCACGGCAGCCGGTCCCGTGCGCCCCGTCGCCCCATCCACTCTCCCGTTGTGCCTCCGCCCCGTGCCCCGCTCGTGCGGTGGGACGGGGTGGGAGTTTTCGGGGGATGTTGCGTTGGGGGTCGGGGAAACCGGGTCGGCTGCGGGTGCCGGCTCCCGGGTCCTGAGGGGAGACGGGCCTGCCCCGCGCGGCTGTCTGTGGCGACACGGCTGCCCGCGGGGTCCTGGTCCCCTCCCCTTCCCTGGGTTACGACGGTGCCCGGGACCGGGTCGGGGTGTGAGGGCGAGACTCGCCAGGAGGAGGGAGGGTGTCGGAAAGTCAGGGAGAGAAGGGGGGGCGAGCGGCACGCGCGCGTGACGGCGGAGAGAAGAGGAGGGGTTCGTGAGGGCGCCCAGGTTTCGAACTCCCCACTCTCCTCCGCCCGCCGCCTCTGCCGGTCGTTTTCCCCCTCTCCCTGGCCGACGGCGCCCCCCCGCACGCACTCCTGGTGCTGTCCGCCCCCCTCCTCCGCTTGCCCCGGTGCCCGTGCTCTCTGTCGCTCTTCCGCTGGGCCGTTCTTCCCCAAGCTGGTTGGATCGGGCCTCCTCCGGGGCCGAAGCGCTTCCGCGGCGGGGTGGGTGTGGCGGGCGTCCGCTGTGCCCCCCCCCCCCGGGTCCCCATCCGACTGCGACCTCAGATCAGACGTGGCGACCCGCTGAATTTAAGCATATTAGTCAGCGGAGGAAAAGAAACTAACCAGGATTCCCTCAGTAACGGCGAGTGAACAGGGAAGAGCCCAGCGCCGAATCCCCGTCCCGCGGTGGGGCGCGGGAAATGTGGCGTACAGAAGACCCACTCCCCGGTGCCGCTCTCGGGGGCCCAAGTCCTTCTGATCGAGGCACAGCCCGTGGACGGTGTGAGGCCGGTAGCGGCCCCCGGCGCGCCGGGACCGGGTCTTCTTGGAGTCGGGTTGCTTGGGAATGCAGCCCAAAGCTGGTGGTAAACTCCATCTAAGGCTAAATACCGGCACGAGACCGATAGTCAACAAGTACCGTAAGGGAAAGTTGAAAAGAACTTTGAAGAGAGAGTTCAAGAGGGCGTGAAACCGTT
>NW_023304429.1:0-819 GCF_011077185.1 Oxyura jamaicensis | reverse complement strand
CCCCCCCCCATGGTACCAGGCCCCCACCCTCGGGTGCCCCCTCCCTCCACCCCTGAGACCACGCCCCCAGGTGACCACGCCCCTTTAACCCCTCCCCCCACGTGCCCCGATCCCATGACCCCGCCCCTGTGGCCACGCCCCCTCGAGGCTCCACCCCCCATGTGCCCCCTTGCCCCGTGACCCGACCTCCCCATGACCCCCCGTGACCCCATCCGCTCTGGCCCCGCCCCCACGTGGCCACACCCGCCCCGCCCTCACGCTGCCCGACGCGCAGGGTCACCCGCATGGCCCGGGTCTCGCAGGCCCCCCCCCTGGCGGTTCTCCAGCCCCTCCCGGGTCCCGTCCGAGGTGGCTGCGGGGTGTGACGTCACCCGGTGAGGTCACCGCCGCCGCGATGACGTCACGGGGAAGGGGGTTGGCTGTCTGACCTCACAGCTCCCCAGTGATGTCGCCCCCTGCCCCCCAGCGTCTCCCTTATTGATGATGTCACCACCCTCACGATGACATCACCACCATTGTGATGACATCACCACCCTTGCAATGCTCACATCCCCTCCTGATGACACCACACCCACCTCTTGATGTCACACACCCCTTCCCGATGACACCACCCCCATGACATCACACCCCCTCCCAATGATGTCACACTGCTCACGGTGACATCACACCCCTTCCCGATGACATCACCCCCCCTTCTCCTCCCTCCACACCTCTCCTGTCTCCCCCCTCCCACCTCCCCCTCCCCTTCTGACATCATGCCCTCACTGATGACATCACACCTCCTCATGATGATGTCACACCCCTGATGACCTCACCCCC
>NW_023304428.1:0-998 GCF_011077185.1 Oxyura jamaicensis | reverse complement strand
CCCTGGGGGTCCTCCACTTAGCACAGGGGGCGTGGCCTCAGTATGGGCGTGGTCTAACGGGGACAGGGCGTGGCCTCATAGGGGCGGAGCCTCGGAGGGGGCGTGGCTTTGGAGGAGGCGTGGCCTCCGTGGGGGTGGGCAGGGGACAGCCCCTGGGGGTCCTCCACTTAGCACAGGGGGCGTGGCCTCGGTATGGGCGTGGTCTAACGGGGGGCTGGGCGTGGCATCATCGGGGGCGGAGCCTCTGTGGGGGCGTGGCTTTGGAGGAGGCGTGGCCTCCGTGGGGATGGGCAGGGGGCAGCCCCTGGGGGTCCTCCACATAGCAAAAGGGGCGTGGCCTCAGTATGGGGCGTGGTCTAACGGGGACAGGGCGTGGCCTCATAGGGGCGGAGCCTCTGTGGGGGCGTGGCCTCATGGAGGGCGGAGTCTTTGTGGGGGCAGCCCCTGGGGGTCCTCCACTTAGCAAAGGGGGCGTGGCCTCAGTCTGGGCGTGGCCCGAGCGGGGGTGTGGTCTAAAGGGGGCGTGTCCTCAGTGTGGGCGTGGTCTTAGAGGAGGCGGGGCCTCCATGGGGTTGGGCGGGGGGCGGACCCCAGGGCTCCTCCACCTCACACAGGGGGTGTGGCCTCAACAGGGGGGCGTGGTTTATGCAAAGAGGGGCGTGGTCGACTGGAAGAGGGTGTGGCATGCAGATGGGGGCGTGGCTTGCTCCGAGGGGGCGTGGCTTACCTCGCCAAACTGCCCCTCCCCCAGCTTCTCCCGGAAGCGCAGGCGGCGGCGGGGGAAGGCGGGGAGGGTGGGGCTGGGGGCGGGGCCTGGGGCGGGGCCAGCCAGGGAGTAGGCGGAGCCTCCAGTGACGTCAGCCTCGGCGTAGGCCCCGGCCCCGCCCATTCCTGGAGGGGGAGGGGGGGTGGTCAGAGTGGGCGGGGCTTCCCCGCGAGGGGGCGTGGCCAGCCGCGGGCTGTGGGCGGGGCCAAAAAGTGGGCGTGGCTCCCCCCCC
>NC_048908.1:369225-374285 GCF_011077185.1 Oxyura jamaicensis | reverse complement strand
GGAGTGAGCGCCGGCGCGGCTGAAGGATGCTGAAGAAGAGCAGCCTGGTGCTGTGGGGGGCGGCGCTCTTCGTCGCCTGGAACGGCCTCCTCCTCCTCTTCCTCTGGAGCCGCCCGCCCTCCTCCTCCTCCTCCTCTTCCTCCTCGGCCGAACGCGGCCGGCTGACGGAGGAGGTGATCCGCCTGGCGCAGGATGCCGAGGCCGAGCTGGAGCGCCAGAAGGAGCTCCTGCGCCAAATCCACCGCTACAGCGGGCTCTGGGGCCGCCGCCGCCGCCCCCCTACCGCCCCCCCGGCCCCTTCCCCGGCTCCCCCGGTGCCCGACGCCTCCACCGTGCTGCCGGTGCTGGTGATGGCCTGCGACCGCAGCACGGTGCGCCGCTGCCTGGATAAACTCCTCCGCTACCGACCCTCGGCCCAACGCTTCCCCGTCATCGTCAGCCAGGACTGCGGGCACGCCGAGACGGCGCGGGTCATCGCCTCCTACGGCGACGCCGTGGCCCACATCCGACAACCCGAGCTCGGCGACGTGCCGGTGCCGGCCGAGCACCGAAAATTCCAGGGCTATTACAAAATCGCTCGGCACTACCGCTGGGCTCTGGGGCAGATCTTCCGCACCTTCCGCTACCGCGCCGCCATCGTGGTGGAGGACGATTTGGAAGTGGCCCCGGATTTTTTCGAGTATTTCCAAGCCGCTTTCCCCCTCCTCCTCGCCGACCGCAGCCTCTGGTGCGTCTCGGCTTGGAACGACAACGGGAAGGAGCAGATGGTGGACGCCGGGCAGGCCGAGCTGCTTTACCGCACCGATTTCTTCCCCGGTTTGGGTTGGCTGCTCCTCGCCGAGCTGTGGGACGAGCTGGAACCCAAGTGGCCGCGGGCTTTTTGGGACGATTGGATGCGGCAGCCCGAGCAGCGGCGGGGCCGCTCGTGCATCCGCCCCGAGGTATCCCGCACCATGACTTTCGGCCGCAAAGGGGTGAGCCACGGGCAGTTTTTCGACCAGTACCTGAAATTCATCAAGCTCAACGACCGCTTCGTGCCTTTCACCCGCCTGGACCTCTCCTACCTCAAAAAGGAGGAGTACGAACGCTCCTTCCTGCCCCGCGTCTACGCGGCGCCCGAGGTGCGGGTGGAGGAGCTGCAGGGCAACCAGCGGCGCGAGCTGGGCGCCGTCCGCGTGCAGTACACCGGCCGCGACTCCTTCAAAGCCTTCGCCAAAGCCCTGGGGCTCATGGACGACCTCAAATCCGGCGTGCCCCGCGCCGGCTACCGCGGCATCGTCAGCTTCGTCTACCGCGGCCGGCGCGTTTACCTCGCGCCCCCCTCGGACTGGACGGGCTATGACCCCAGCTGGAGTTAGCGGCTCCGTTCCGTCGTCTTTTTTTTGTGTCTGTTTTTTTTTCCCCCCCGATTTGCGTTTTTTTGGGGTGTTTTTTTTCTCCAGGTGGGGTTTTTGCCCCCCTGCCCCGGGGCTGCCGCTCCGTGGGGGGACTTGGTGCGGGCGCGCGGTGGGCAGGAGCAAAGCCGGGAGGGGGGGGGTGGGGGGGAGAGGGAAAAACATCCCTGCACCCAAAATCCCCGGGGATTTACCCCAACCAGAGCGGCGGCGCCGCCGCCCCCCAAGGGAGAAATTATTTTCCAGAATAAAAGGAAGAAAGAAAACAACAACAACTAAAAAAAAAACAGAAAACGAACCCAAAAGCCTCCAATTTGTTGTCTTACTGCGGCTCTCGGCGTGTCCCAGGCCTTACGCTGGGCTCTTTATGGCCTGGTCCCTGTATTGCCTGGGCGTTACGGGTCATGAACGGGTCTGTGCGGGTTACCTGGCTGTTTTGGCAGCCAAAAAAAAACCTTTTTATTTTATAAAAGCCCCGTTTTTTACGTTATTTTCAATAAACCCCCGAGCCGTGGCTTTGCTGGGGCCCGCGGGTTGCCCCGCGCTGAGGTGGGCAGTGAGGGTTTGGGAAGAGAAAAAACATCCCGCTCGGTTTTGTTTCTTTTAGGGGAAAAACGCCTCTTTTTGGAGCAGGGAAGGTTATGAAATGGAGCGATTAAATTGGGATAAAAAGAAGGGAAAAGGCCAACGGGAGGGACTGGGTCAAGGGGTGAAACTGGGGAGGGGAAAGGGATGCAGCGAGCTGGGGATTTGCTGCTCCCCGGCGGGCTTTGGGGTAAATCGGGGTGATTTTTAGGGACGAGAAAGAAAACGGGGGGAATTATTAGGATTACGAACCCTTTTTGATCGATCTTGTCTTAAACTTCTCCTCGGTTTGGGTTTCTCGCCAAGCTCTCTGCGCGCCGCTGCTCACCCCAGGGCAAGGCAAAAATAAATGATTTAGCAGAAAACACCCCGGGGATGAGTCAGGGCGAGGGCGCAGCCCCGCCGCTGCGGTTTGTCCGGGGAGCTGTAGTTTTGGGTGAATTTTAAAGGAAGTTTTGTTTCCTCGATTTGATGGGGAATTCATAAAGTTTGATCGTTTACCCGTTACAGCCCAAAATGAGCCTTTTGAGCCCCGTTTTTACGCAGCCCCCGTCTTGTTTTGTACAGGTCCCACGTTTAACCGGCGAGCTCTGCAATCCCGTCCTTCCCCCTCCTGCTTTTTTTTTTTCACTAAAAAACCCCCAAAACGAGCAAAAACCAATTTTAACGCTTCCGAACGGCCGCTGGGGGGGGGGGGGGGGGGGGCGGCAGCGGCGCAGTCCTCACTCAGGTCCGCTTCCGCCGTTGCCCCCTGCGCCTCGCCGCGCTCGCGGTCCTCAATCAGGTCCGCTCCGTCGGGCGGGGGGGGGGGGATGCGCGCCGGGTGGAGCGACCAATGGGAGCGCCGCTCTGCAGGGGGGCAACGACCAATCAGAGAGCGCCTGGCGCATATAAAAGGCAGCGCGGCGGGGTTTTGGAGCTATTTGGGCGGTGCAGGGGCCATGGCGAGGCCGATGCAGGCCGTGGGGGCGCAGCCGGTGCCTGGTAAAAAAACTACTAAAAATTCTAAATTAAAGCCCCCTCCGGCGCCTTTGGCTCCTCGGGCCTCAGCGCTGCGTAAAAAGCTCCGTTTTTCCAGGAGACGCTCGTTTTTGAGGCTCTCCGTGGCGTTTATTCGCAGGCTGCTGGGGGACTTTGGGCTCCACGCGGCCGCCCTGGCAGCCTTGCGGGCGGGCTGCGAGGTTCACCTCCTGGCTGTGCTCGAGGCCTGGTGTCTGTGCGCCCGCCACGCCAAGCGGGTTGCTGTCGGAGCTGCCGACGTGAGGCTGGTGAGGTGCATTCAGAGGAAAAGAGTCTGAGTTCTTTTTCCCTGCAGCGGCGCGGGGTCAGTGCCAGCGAGCTGACTCAGGGCCTGCGGAGCTGTGCAGAAAGGCGGCTTTTCCTTTTGTTTGTGCTTGTTTGGTGTTTGTTTTGGCTTTGATGCGTGGACTTACGAGCTGGAGCTCTGTGAAGCTTTTCTGACGAAGAAGAGAAGAAATAAGAGCATTGGGAGCTCGTCTCCTGTCGGAGCGCGGCGCTGCCAAGAGCCACTTTAATTTATTCACGCAAGGAGCCCTTGGATGGCGTAATAGAAGCACGTTGCTTGTGCCAGAAGGTGCACTTCAGCAACCTCTTGTGTTTTGAAAGCGACCTAATGGAAAAACTACCTCGTGGATTACAAATCCTCCGCGGCCGTGCCGGGCTGTAATTTTGGTTTGGCGGAGATCTGAGCCGCCGCGGTTTGTCGATGACCTGATTTAAGTTGTTGGGGCCCTGGGGATGAAACCAGCCGCCCTCCTCGGTGCCTTTCCTGGTGTTTTGTGCTCTCTCCTAGCCCGGTAAGCTGAGTTTTTACGAGGAAGGCACTCCTGTCTCTTCCTTTTCCCCCTTGAGCCTTCTCCTTCCCCTCCCATTCGCTCACAGGTGGTAAAATGGTGATCAAACCCTGTCCCCGCACCCCAGCAGCGACTGTGGCACCGAGAGAAGGCCCCGAGCGCCCTGGGCAGAAACAGGACGTGGTTTTTACACGATTTCTCCCCCACGGGTTGAAAGCACTCGGCGCAAGCTAAAATTAACCCGAGTCCCCTCCCCGGCCCCAGGCAGGCACTTGGGGAGGCGCCAGGGACCTTTCCCCCCGCGTTCCCCGCCCCGGCCTCGGACCAGATCCACGGAAGGGATCCCTGAGGGCTCTGGGTCCCTGTTACTGCATTCACCCCCCCCCCCCCGTGGTGTTTATTTTCCATTAAATCTCCCACTTTTCCCCTTAATAATTGCCTTTCCTCCTGTCTCTGGGCGTCTGTTACCTTGTAAAGCTCCCTTAAAATCTCCGCGTAGCAAACAGCCCCAATCTCTCGCTGATTCCACCCAATATCACCACCTGTTTACCCTAATACAGCTCTGGGAGACGCCCGTTTTAATGGGGAAAATAAATTAATTTGCTTTTTTCAGGGCCTGAGGCGGGTTTTAAAGGATTTTCCCCCGGGGAAGGGATGCGTTATCAGCGCTGCTCCAGAGCCTGGTCCCCCTCCAGCAAGCTGCATGCGATCACCAGGTAAGAAGTGGAAAACTTGATCATAAATCCCTTTTTTTCTGGTGAGAAAACCTGCTTTTCAGGGCTGCGTGCGTTCACAATCCATAAATGGACTTTTTCACTTAAAAAAAAAAAAAAACCTTCTAAACACATCTAACGCCTCCTCCACGCTGAATTTTTCCCTTTTTGGGGTGTTTCTCCCCGTTTTTCGGGGTACGCAGGAGGCTGCACCCCTCTGCTATGACCTGACCTGGGCTCAGTGCCGTGCTGGGAAGGATTTGGCCATCCCTGTGCCTGCTCCCGTGGGAAATTTGCTGCTCCAGGTGATGAAGAACCAGCTCCTGAGCCCTTTTTTTAAGCAAACAGTGAAAAAACTCCCCAAGGAAAAGGGACAGCTGGGAGGAGAGTGCCTCAACCTGGAGAGAAAACCCACCAAGAAAGGCTGGGTGTGCGGACAATGTGCTAATTCCTTCTTTTCCCCCTTTTTTCTGTATTTTTTCCCTTTTTTTTTTTCTGTTTTTTTCTCTGTGTTTCCCCCCCCCCGTTTTTTTTCATGTTTTTTTTTTTCCCCT
>NC_048908.1:366835-369125 GCF_011077185.1 Oxyura jamaicensis | reverse complement strand
TTTTCCCCCTTTTCCAGGCAGCTGCCAGTGGGAAATCATCTGAGACTTCAAGAAACCCACCAGAACCTGCGGAGGGCAGAGCTGCGACGCCTGCAGGAGGAGGAGACGGGCGTCCTGCTGAGCCTAGAGGCCAGAATCACCAAAACAGCAGAGAAAAAAACCCACAATTTTGGTCCAAACGGCCACGATGCTGCACAGAAAACACCAGGAGCTTGATATCGGGGTGCTCCAGGTGGGGAAAACCCCCCCGGTGCTGAGCTTTGGGACCTCATTTTCTTTTTTCTCCCCACTTTCTGCTCTCATTCGGCGCCGGTTTCTTCCTCCAGGATGCTAAAAGCACAAGCAGAAGGTGGATTTTCCCCTCAAATAGCCTTAATTTAACGTTTTTCTCTGGGAAAATGCCTCCTGCTGGCCCGGCTGTGATTTCCTTTGGTTTCTTTTCCCTCCCCCTATAAAATATTGAAATAAAAATGGGAATCTTGGCTCAGGTTTTCCTACGGGGAAGGTGGGAGGTGAGGATCTTTCCCTTATTTTGCTGGTTTTTGGGACGTATTTCAGCAATTCTGAAACTCAGAGCAATTGCACTGAGTTTTGGGTCCCTCCCGTTGCATTTAAGGGGAGTTTGGGTCCCTCTTGTTGCATTTGAGGGGAATTTTGGGTCCATTCTATTGCATTTAAGGGAATTTGGGGTCTGTTCTATTGCATTTAAGGGAATTTTGGGCCCCTCCCGTTGCTGTTGAGGGGGTTTGGACCCCTCCTGTTGCATTTGAGGGGAATTTTGGGTCCATTCTATTGCATTTAAAGGGAATTTGGGGTCTGTTCTATTGCATTTAAGGGAATTTTGGGCCCCTCCCGGGGCGTTTGAGGGGAGTTTGGGTCCCTCCTGTTGCATTTGAGGGGGGTTTGGGCCCTGTCCAAACCTGATGTGGAGCAGGAGGGTGAAATTTAAGTGGGGTGAATCCTTTCTGCCTGGAAAGCAGGGGTGAAAGAAGAAAAAGGCAGCCAGGGATGGTTTTTAGTGCTGTTTATTGAGTTCGGGGGCTGCCTGAGTGGGGATTTCTGCCAAGGTGGGCAGGTGGGGAGAGGTTTGGGGCAAAATGCGAGGGTCCGGGGGATTTTTAGGGGCAAAACGTGAGCAGAGCCGGCCCCTCTCCCAACCACAGCAGGGGCCGGAGCCTCTCTCCGGCGAACGCCGCCGGGGGAAAGGCGAAGATCTCGGCCTCGCTGTCGGCGTCGCGGAAAGCCACCCGCCCCCCTCCGTAATCCAGGGCCACCTCGATGCGTTTCGGCACCCGGGCCAGGGGCAGAGACGTGGGGCTGGGCCAGGTGAGCGCCCTGAGCTGCCCCAACCACTGCCCCACTGCCCAGACCCCCCTGGCGGGGCTCAACCCGAAGCATCCCTTGCGGGGCACGAATTCCCGAGCCACCCCCAGAGCCCAGTCGGGCCCCGGGAGCACCTCCACGGCCCAACGATGCCGTCCTCCGGTGAAACCCTGGCGGCCCAGGACGCAGCGGAGAGCCTCGAAGCGCTCGGAGCTCCTCGGAGGAGGTTCCCGAGGGGTTTTGCGGCGCCGGGCGCTGCGGCCGTCCGGTGACACCAGGATCTGGGGGTGAGCGGTGGCCGGGTCCAGGGTCACGCTCGCTGCGGGGAGAGCGGGGCTGGGTGCCTGATGATTTGTTGCACCCGATTACCGGCTCCTGAATATTGCTCCCCGATTAATCAGCTCCAAATATCGCTCCCCAGTTAATCAATCCCGAATGTTGCTCCCCAGTTAATCAGCTCTGGGATCTGAACCCAATCATCAGCCCCAAATATCAGCTCTGGGTGTTGCACTGGAGCATCAGCCCCAGATAATGCTCCAGATTATCGGTTTTTGGGGTTGAACCCAATCATCAGCCCCAAATATTGCTCCAGAATACCAACTCTGGGTCCTGCACCTGAGCATCAGCTCCAAATATTGCTCCAGAAGCTCAGCTCTGGGATCTGAACCCAATTATCAGCCCCAGATATCGCTCCAGAATACCAGCTCTGGCTCCTGCACCTGAGGATCAGCTCCAAATATTGCTCCAGATTATTGGATTTTGGAGTTGAACCCAATCATCAGCCCCAAATATCGCTCCAGAAGCTCAGCTCTGGGACCTGAACCCAATCTTCAGCTCCAAATATCAGCTCTGGGTGTTGCACTGGAGCATCAGCCCCAAATATTGCTCCAGATTATTGGTTTTTGGGGTTGAACCCAGTTATCAGCCCCAAATATTGCTCCAGATTATTGTTTTTTGGGGTTGAACC